>NW_025110070.1:574483-585145 GCF_011392965.1 Frieseomelitta varia
TAAATTACTAATAAATAATTTAATTTTACTTTGTATTATATATATATATATATATATATATATATATATATATATATATATATATTATATTTATATATAATAATAATAAAATAATAATAAATTATATAAAATATTAATTAAAATTATTAAATTACAATTGATTTATATAATTTATTAATTATCACAATTATATATAATTTTATCATAATTAATAACAATTAACGATTGATGATTACAGTGAGCGAATTAGTGATATAAAAACAACTGATTTTCAGTTCAAGATTCGGAAATCCAATGCAAATAACATTATTAAAAGTGTCCTACGTTGCGTATATTAAATTTAATATAAATAAATACAATGTATGTCCTTACGTTGAGTTATATTTGGTCCATCGTTGGAACATTTCAGTGAAAGTCTGCACGCAGGTTTCGTGGCCATAATTGCAAGCCCACTTGTTCAATTCGCCTCTCAATAATACTATTAATCTGTCGTCACTCGGACGATCCACGTATCCGATATCCTTATATACATTTTCGATGAGAATGAGAACAAATTGCTATAAAAATACAGTTCAATTTCATTTCATTTATCTGTACGCGACGACGTTCCTCATCTACTAACTATCGAATGGAAAATTAGCGAAAGGTAGCACGGAGCGTGCATCTTAGGAATATCACAAAAAAATTGCATTTTGCAAGCAAGGATTAGTTATTCGGTGCGTTGACGAACCTTAAACTGTTTGTAATACTCGTTCTCTCCAGATAGTCGTTGATCCAGGTACGTGAGCGCGGAGAACGCAGCCTTGAACGGCAAATAATCTCTCTCCCGCGTAAGATATCGCAAACCATCGAGAGCAGTTGAGTAATCGAGCAAATCAGCCCTCGCCAAGTTCAACAGATCATCGACCAGAGCAGCTCTATTAAGAACGTGTATGCTCTGATACTTGTCGCTGTTCAGAGTGTTGAAGATACGACGCCAGGAAGCGATGTCATAATTTACTCGGTAGAAACCTGTGAGAGAGTAATTTCTGTTCATCTGAATCTTGAGTCAACGAGTTCAGGGCTCTGTGTACCAAGATTTTTATAAATTTAAATATTTTAAATTTCAAATTTTAGATACTAATATTTTAAATATTTTAAATTTTAAATACTAATATTTTAAATATTTTAAATTTCAAATACTAATATTTTAAATATTTTAAATTTCAAATACTAATATTTTAAATATTTTAAATTTTAAATACTAATATTTTAAATATTTTAAATTTTAAATACTAATATTTTAAATATTTTAAATATTCTAAATATTAACATTTTAAATATTTTAAATATTTTAAATATTAAATACTTTAAATATTAAATATTTTAAATATTAAATTCTTTAAATATTAAATATTTTAAATATTAAATACTTTAAATATTAAGTATTTTAAATATTTTAAATTTTAAATATTCTAAATATATTAAATATTAAATATTTTAAATATTAAATATTTTAAATATTCTAAATATATTAAATATTAAATATTTTAAATATTAAATATTTTAAATATTTTAAATATTAAATATTTTAAATATTTTAAATATCATTAATTTATTATAAATTTGAACAATTGTAAAGTTCCAATAAACGATACTCACCGGCCGACTGAACGTTGAATATCACCCAGCCCGGAGTTTTATCGATATTTATCGACGAGTTGCGTTGGCCATTTATCCAGCTGACGTTCAATTGATTGAAATTTGGATTTCGTTGCGTGGTCCAAGTGATGGGTAACCACCATGTTAGATTGGTGGGCGTGGATTTCAAATTCCTCAGGAGGAAACGTTGCTGTTCTAAGAGCACCTTGCCATTATCGATGGTGACGCTCACCACCGGAAATCCGGCTTGCTCCGTCCACGTGGCCATGATTTCTCCGACCTGCGTGCAAAGCTGCTGGTTCTTACGTTTGCACTCGTTCTCCAATTCCTTCCAGAAGTTTATCGGCCTCGCCACTTTTTCTTCTGCGTTGCTGCAATCCAATAAATGCGAAGATGTGATAATACGATCATACTTTCAATGTTGTTCGATTTTATTGCTGTTTGCAATGGAGATTTTAATATCTGTTGATCTGGATCTTTTTTTTGATCAGAAGGTTTGCGGGTTAATTGTGATTCGATTAATCTTAAGCTTTTAAATAAAATTGGTGGCACTTTGAAAAATAATAAGTATTATTATAGTCGAGAGATATAGAATTCCAGTAACGAGTTCTTTGATCAAAAATAATAACGTGATAGAAATGATTTGTAGTAAGTAACATATTAATAAAAATAAATAATAAATAAAATAATAAATAATAAAAATAATAAAATAAAGTAATAAATAATAATGTAAGAATAGTAAATAATATAATAAATAATAGAAATAATAAAATAAAGTAATAAAGAATAATGTAAAAATAATAAATAATATAATAAATAATAAAAATAATAAAATAAAGTAATAAATAATAATGTAAGAATAATAAATAATATAATAAATAATAAAAATAATAAAATGAAGTAATAAATAATAGAATAAGAATAATAAATAATATAATAAAAATAAATTGTGTTAAGTAACATAACAGTATGTAATGAAAATGAAAACTTCATTTTTTTGTCGATAATCAAGCAAGTAGTTATTATTATTATTAATTTTAATTATTGCTGTTAATATTATTAAAATTAACAAAGTTTCTTTAATTTACAACTCCTTACTTTGCCAGGTAGTTTTGTAGCGTGGCATCAAACACGTTGGCTCCATAAACAAGATTTATCATTCGTAAGATACTAGCACCTTTATTATAAGTAATAGTATCCCCGACACCGCCAATTTGCGATGAATTGACGACAGTTCGAGTCATTGGCAGAGATGACTCGACACCATCGGCCGCGAGAGCTGTCTGATGTTGCTCGACGAGGAATTGGTCCTCCATGTTCCATGTTGTCTCGATCTACAAAATCGATCGTTACAAGCTGGCCAAAGAATCGACCAAGAAATTGAACAGCTCGAAAACGAAAGGAAGTGACTATAATCTCTCTCAATAAATACAGAGATGGACGAAGGCGTTTGCACTTCGATGAAAAATTGTTGATACTTTAAACCATTGTAACTTTGTAAAAGAAAACTATGTAAACAATCGATTCGGTCTCGTTTTAAAGTTTCATTCAACAATTTTTAATTCGTTCTTTTCCTTTGGAAACGGTTCCGCGTGCAACAGATGGTAGAGTAAGGATACTTTATCCTTGAAAAATGCAAGAATTAAATCACTGAAATCATCTCTAGAATCACTGAGGAATTTTTTTCTGAATTTTGACTGAGACTACAGTTGCTTTGAAGTTCGAAGTCTTCTCTTTGCGACAATTCTTTAAAATTTGTCGTACGATCTTCTTTATTGAATTTTGAACGAAAATTCAAGATTTGTTATTTGTAAACGATACAATTGTACATGCATTGTAATTTGTAAACAATAAATAAAAATAAGAATGAAATTAAAAATAATGATATATGAAAAAAGTAATGATAAAATAAAGATAATAATAAATAAAATTAATGTGAAACAATAATAAATATAAATAAGAATAAAATTAAAAATAATGATATATAAAATATAATAATAAATAAAAATAAGAATATAATTAAAAGTAATAATATATAAAAAAAATAATAACAAAATAAAATTAATATGGAACAATAATAAATATAAATAAAAATAAAATTAAAAATAATGATATATAAAATATAATAATAAATAAAAATGAGAATAAAATTAAAAGTAATAATATATAAAGAAAATAATAATAAAGTAAAATTAATATGGAACAATAATAAATATAAATAAGAATAAAATTAAAAATAATAATATATAAAATATAATAATAAATAAAAATGAGAATGAAATTAAAAGTAATAATATATAAAGAAAATAACAATAAAATAAACTTAATATGAAATAATAAATATAGATAAGAATAAAATTAAAAATAATGATTTTCAAGATTTGATTGTAAAATAGTACAAAAAAAAAAGAAAAAAAAAAAGAAAAACGAGGCAAGATTCAAGAGATCGTCGTAAATATTTAAAAATCTCACGTAATGAAACAGAGACTTTGCTTCGCCAAGCCAGCAAAATCTCTGTCGCACTGAAACTCGTCCACCCGTTGACATAAAAAAAGAACACGTGCGTCGAAAACACGAATCTTTAATTCCTCGATATATTTCAGAATTAGAATTAGAACGATTCTTCTCAATAGTTTCAAAATTAAAATTAGAAGAAACTATTCAATGCTAACACTTGCTAACTGGATTTCTACCGTGTTCGAAATTCCACGACCATTGTCATTGAAGAGGAAACTGTTGGCAATTACCTGAGCAGTGGCAAAGTATTGGAAATACCTTGCAAATCCCTCGCTCAACCACAGATAGCCCCACCATTCTGGCGTGATCATGTTCCCGAACCACATGTGCGTCAGCTCGTGAATAATGACGGAGGCGATGCTTTGTTTCGCGGCGTCGGACGACGAGTTCTCGTCGTGCAACAGCCTGGACTCGCGATAGGTGACCAAACCCCAGTTCTCCATCGCGCCGGCTGAGAAATCGGGCACAGCCACCATGTCCATCTTGGGCAATTGATAACTTTGTTTGAAACGCTTGGAGAGGTAATCGAGGCCCTTCCTGCCGACGTTCAAAGCGTATGTCGTCTGATCGACAGCGTTCGGCTTGGCCCAAACTTTGAAATCGTCCACTTTCTTGTGACTGAAGTCCGAGATGATGAAAGCAACCAGATAGGTCGACATGGGGATGCTGCGCTCGAACTCGTCCCAGTATTTGTCCTCGCTGTAATCGTTGATTGGATTATCCTTGGGTATATTGTGACACGGTATACATCCATAAGTAATCATCGTCATCGTTTGATGCGAAACTTTATTTTAGTAAATTATCATGATTGAATAAAATTTATTATGATCATAGAAATTATCGTGACTATCGAGATTTATTATAACAATTTAATTATTTTATTAAATTATCATAGTTTATCAAATATAAAAATTTATCACAATTATCAAAATTTATTATAATGATTCAATTATTTTATTAAATTATCGTAATTTAATAAAATTTATAATTCGTAATTAAATTCATAATTATAATAATTATCAAAATTTGTTATAATAATTTAATTATTTTATTAAATAATTATTATTATTAAAATTTATTATAGTAATTTAATTATTTTATTAAATTATCATAATTTAATAAAATTTATCATAATTACAAAAATTATCATAATTTAATAAAATTTATCACAATTATCAAAATTTATTATAAATATAAAATATAAATTATAATAAAATATAAATTTATTATAAATATAAAATATAAATTATAATAAAATATAAATTTATTATAAATATAAAATATAAATTATAATAAAATATAAATTTATTATAAATATAAAATATAAATTATAATAAAATATAAATTTATTATAAATATAAAATATAAATTATAATAAAATATAAATTTATTATAAATATAAAATATAAAATATAAATTATTATAAAATAATCATAATTTAATAAAATTAAATTATCATATTTTAATAAAATTTATCATAATTATAAAAGTTATCATAATTTAATAAAATGTATCATAATTATCAAAATTTATTATAACAAATTAATTATTTTATTAAATTTTAACAGTTTAATAAAAATTACCATAATTATCAAAATTTATTATAACAATTTTATTATTTTATTAAATTATCATAATTTAATAAAATTTATCATAATTGCCAAAATTTATTATAATAATTTAATTATTTTATTAATTGATTTCGTTTCTATGATTATACAAAGTAAAGTTGAATAATTTAAATTTTACATTTTAACATAACTCACTCGTGATCTCAACAAGAACTTACTCATAATCAATACAAAATGGATGTTTGAAATGTGTTATAAATTTATATAATTAATTATATTAATATATTCACGGCAGTGAATTATTGCACTTTCGGTGTAAAATTAATATGAAATTGCAATGAGATCTGAATAAATCAAAATCCTTCTTCTCGAAATTTTCTTTCAAATTAGATGAAAAAAAGTAAATCGTAAATTAAACTTGTGAACTTATAGATGGGAATGTAACTGAAGAAGTTATTTCAATGTTGCAAATTCTGTGAAATACTTACAGCGGTATGCTCCTGTTTAGCGGCATATTGCTCAAGCAAGAATATTCGGCTGGCCTCAGAATTCTGATGTCGTATGTTGCCTTGAAGCTTGGCTCGTCGAAGCAGGGAAAAGCGTGTCTCGCGTGCGTTGTTTGAAATTGTGTGGCTGCGAGCCACCTGATTCATTTGAAAAAACATACAACATCAGAAAGCTATATATAATATCTCTAAAACAAAAAATAGCATCGCGTTTTCATCAAATTCAGATTCTCGCAGACATTATCCAAGTTCCTGTAAACTACAGTCGAGAAAAAAATTCGAGTGCAACGAGTTGAAATCCATTCTAGATATTCGAAATTGCAAGTGTTAATAGAAAAATTACCAGTTGGAAAATTAGGGAAATTCGAGAAAAGAATTATGAAACTTCGTGTAACGTATGCATATTACGAATTTATTTCTTATCTGTGTCATAGTTAATGAAGTAAAAATTACGTTCAATTTACAAGTTGGAAAATTCGAAAATTCAAAGAATTATGAAACATTGTATGTAAGTATCGTAACTTACACCTATCATAAATCTACGATAATAATTTATCATAGACAAACTTTCATATTAATTCATTTAATATTAATATTATTTTAATATTAACGAGTATTATTATAATTTAATATTAATATTATTCTAATATTAATGAGTTTCGTAATTTTTGGAATTTCCCAACTTTGTTAAACAATTGAATAAGAACTTTTAATGGACAAGAGGTGAAACAAACAAGACGCTGAAATAAATAACAAAGATAAATTCATAAATTTAAAAATTCGAAAGGTAAATTTAAAAATTTCAAGTTAAAAAATTTTGTTTAAAAAGATGGCAAAATTTTACCGAATTTGTCCTTTGGCATCGACGTAGGAGCTTCTGTAGAATCCAATCATGTCGTCCCTAAGTTTACCGACGTACTCGAAATTGATCATAATGTTTGTCCCAGCTTTAAGAACCTTGTCCAGCCTAATTTCGTATTTCTCCGTTTTATTGTCATACGTGGTGTTGTTGATTTTTTCGTTCTGGGCGCCGACCATCACCGTCACTAAAGTTATGTCCATTCGTCCATGGTGAAGCGTTACGGTGTTCGTCGAGTTTCGCAAATACGCGCTAATGTGCACGATTCCCTTGAACGTGAAGTCGTTTTGCAATTCTGGAGTAAGTATGATCTCGTAGTTGGTTGGAACGACGGTTTTCGGCAGTCGGTAGTCGAGAACATCATGTTCATTCGCCTCGTACGCTTCTACGCGATGAATTTATCATAATTAATAATAATATTATCATGTTTTTATATTAATATATTATTATTATTTATTAGTAGACATATATAATATATTAATATAATATAATATTTTTTATTTAATATATAATTATAATATAATATTTTTTATTATTTATTAGTGGAACTGCGGTGTGTGCAGGAAATAAAAGAAATTGCATTTATTGCAATAAACGATGCGAAGGAAACGAATAATGAGTCAACCGGTAGATAGAAATTGGCGAATATTAACAATAAGCGAATGTTTAATATTTATTGTTGTTATTAATATTGACATATTAACATTTAATGTTAATAAAAATAATATTAATAATAATAACAATGATATTAATATTAATAATAATAATATTAATAATAATAACAATTATAATATTAATATTAATAATAATAATATTATATTAACATTTAATATTAATAATAATGATATTATTATATTAACATTTAATATTAATAATAATAATAATATTATATCAACATTTAATATTAATAATAATAATATTATTATATTAACATTTAATATTAATAATAAATTAATATTGCGTCCAAGAACAAGATTATTATCGTGTCTTAGAAGGATTTACAAATTTGTCTCCAAAGTATTTATCCTCCAGTTAAAAATGTGGAGTTTACATTATAATATTAAAGTACATTAAGGTACAATATTGAAGTATAATGCATGTTAAAAGTATACCGAATTGTATAGTAACATGTACATTGTACGAGGTGCAGCTTTCCTTAAAATTATTACTTTTTAAATTTTCATTACCTTCATCGACGTTACTTGCTGCGTCATATCCAGCGAAAAGTAAAAGGAAGATGATGATCGAAAACTGGTCTCGGAATAAATTCATAATGAAGCGAGAATTTCCTCCCCTGTTCGATAACCTGCGTCAAATACATCCGAATTTATTCAATACTTAATTATCGTACTGCATACGAGTAAACGAATGACACATCGCTTTTTATAACATTGTTATAAATATAGGCTATCGTTGATGTTTATCGCGATAAAATGTATCATAAAGATTATAAAATGTCATAAAGATTTTGGATATCAAAGATGTGTTGTTCGATGTATTTCAATATCGAGCTTTTGGAATTGAATTTTACTTCACGCGTATTTGTTAAGACAAATGGTGTCTGTTAACTTTACGATATGAACATACTTCAGACGTGCATAATTTCCAAAATTGGAGATTATCAAGTTTCATTTCCAAGATCAGTTTATATGCACACGTGCATCAATCCATTTGAATAATTTAAACTAAAATTTAAAAAAATTATTCTTCAATTCAATCAATTAAAATTGAAAAAAAATAATTATAATTGTATATATTAAATTTCCTAAAAAATAATAGAATCGAACAAAATAACTATTATTAAGTGAATTGTACAAATTTATTCAACCATTTAAAATAAATTTAAATATTAAATTTGAAAATTTTATTTTTTAACGACCAAATTCATAATTTATTCTAATTAATAACAACGATCTTAAAATACATACTATGAATATTAAAAATATGAAAAATAATCATCTAATCTATGTCTATGTATAATTATAAATAAAATAAGAATTACATGTAAAAATTCTGTTATAATTAAAAATCTTAAATAATAAAAACTTTTTACAAATATAATTATAACAACAACAACAAAAAAATAATAATAATAATAATTAATTCTTTAGTTTATGTACACAGGTAAATACGAGATTGGACAAATGTTTTTTTCAAAATATCATCAAATGTATTATCAAAATTCATAGTAATGATCGAGGGGCTGAGAATCATAGGTGTAAGTCAATTTAAATTATCGTTATTGATTCAGTTATGTGCTTTTCACTGTGTGCACGATGGAAATTGCACTTCAATTTTCGAGACGGAGCATAGTTAAAGTTTTATTTGTTTTCATTGGAAATATTTAGAATGACACACTACGTTTGGTCTGATGTAACGTTTATTTCAAGTACTTTAATCGTTCTGTATTCATTATTGGTAATATGCGATTGGCTTTTTGCTCAGACAGTGTGGTTTTATTTGTTGAAAATTTGATGTAATAATTATATAAAAAATTCGATATAGTAATTATACAATTATATAAAAAAGTTTGATACAATAATTATATCAAATAATATATAATTTTATATAATTTATATATAAATTAAAATAATATATAATTTTATATAATTTATATATAAATTAAAACAATATATAATTTTATATAATTTATGTATTATTTGATATAATAATTATATAAAAAAAAGGAACATAGGCATCATTTTTTAATGAATTGCAAATCACATCAATATTAACTGAAGTAATTTCACTTACACATACATGCGCGAAGTGTAGAACGCTGTTGCATTCAAAATATTCCTAAAAACATATTTAATAATATATGTTCGTTCAACAATACGTGTTTGGATTATGTTCAGTGGAATATTATAATAACTATGTCTGAAAAATGTATTTATTTTCATTAACCCTATGTTTAAAAACTTTTAATTTTTATTTTTCCAGTGCAGTGTATTACACATATACAATGTGTGGTCTGTAGTAAAAAAATAGTCTAACATCACTATGAAACTCATTCCAGTCATATGTTTTGATAATACGCAAGTAAAAATATATCCAACATTGCGTGAAACTTACGAAAATTTGACACTTGATGGAAAACGAATCTTTCTTTCTTTTGTAGTAACAAACCTAAAATAATATAAAGAATTGAGCATGTTTACCAACTCAGATTACAAAAATTCAGCCTTTCACCGTTATTTAAGAAATTGCAGATACCAATTTTCGACACGTCGTATTAAGATTCTAACATTAATTGAGAAATCGAAGGGTGTCAATTGGGAAAAGAGGAAGATAGACGTTACGCCAACTGTAGAAAGCTTAACAGGCGAGGTTTGTTAACTTACTTGTTTAATTTACGCTAGATCTATCTTCATAGTCGCATCCTTTCCCGCGAGGAGACTAATGACAATAGCAGTGGCGGCCGCTTCGAAAAGTGAAAGTCGCCGCAAACAACGACGCGACGTGTATCACAAATTTTTTTTCACGGACACCAGAGCGTACAATTCACGATCGAACGTGATCCACGACACGTTATTTCTTCCTCTTTTCTTTTCTTTTTTTTTTTTTT
>NW_025110070.1:585248-596520 GCF_011392965.1 Frieseomelitta varia
TTTTTTTTTTCGTGTACGTTATCGGTGAAGACGACGTTCTCCACCGTGACGGAAGTCTCTCTCTCTTTCGGCTACAACGCGATCTCACAGTGTACTAAGATCCTCTCTCGTGTCACCAATCTTTTTTCTATGGGCAATATGCCTGCATATTTGTTATGTATCATCGGCAGTTATCTTATCGATGGCCCGACCAATGGTCGGTACTGCTTTTTCGTCTCCTGATAAGCCAGGGGAATATTCTCCCCGCCGTTACTCTGGAGGTTCCCTCGCCGATTAGGCACAGTTAATCGCCGCCTCGCATACTTACATAAGTAATTACATCTACGTGCGATAAGCAGCGTGACTGATACACACATGTAGTGAAAAATTTCCGATTACGTTGAACTGTTACGAATTTCTGTTCGGTCACATCTGGACGTGCAAGGTTTGAGCATCCTAGGTTCGTTTCTTTTCTTCAAAGATAATCTCTTACATCGTGCAGCGGGTGAGAGAGTGATTATAATGACACGTTTAGTCTCAAACGTCTCTGAAAATATTGAAGAACTCGATCCAATCGTGGTTTTTGAAAACTTCACGTGGCTTCAGATGATCTTTCCAATGGCCCCTTGTTGCGTGAACCGTTTCTTTGCCATTTTATTGAACTCTGAACGTTAGTGTTGAACGTGAAAAAATGTTCACAGGACAATTCGAAGGAATGGCTTCGGTGAAGGAAGTACTCTGAAGTTCTTTTATCAAGTTCCTTTTTTCTCTAATTTTCTCAAGCAGATTTTATTGGTACTTTACTATGAGAAACTGTATTTCTTTCTTGAATTTATTGAATAGTTACAGAGATGATTGCGGGTGAACTAAAAATGAGACGCTACTGCTGAATTTCATTTACATTATTTACACGAGCACGTGCGTGACAACGTAATCGTCAGCTACTGCTTATCTACTGTTTTGTATAAACACATCACGATGATCAAAACAGTCTGTATAACAGGTAGTCGAAAAGATAGGTGTACTAATTATAATACATATATCATAATACATACATATATATCATGTATATTGTATAAAGTATATACGATACAGTACATATATCAATACATTAATTTTATAATAATTTTATAATAAATTTTATAATAATTTTTATAATAATTTTATAACAAAATTTTTATAATTAATTTAATTTTTATAATAATTTTATAATAATTTTATTAAAATAATTTTTATAGTAATAATATAATATGAAATAAATTTTTATAATAATTTTATAATAATTTTTTAATTTTATAATAATTTTCACGATAAGGAAAGTCACTTTGGATGAGCTTAACCTTGACGTACTGCTCCCTTGCGAAAGTGTCACGATTCAAAAAATTTTCGAGATTATAAAAATCTCCATAATTTGGCTGAATTCTTTTACTTTATGTGACACTGTCCTCTATTCTATAAATAATTCTTGCTATGAATTTTTGTCCCGACTATCATTGTGAACAAACGCGCATTGATAAGATAAGAGGTGTATCACCGTGAATTGCGTTGTTTCTCTAATCGATTTATATAAAATTAATTTCTCTTTTTAATCGATTTATAAAATTAAAATTATATTCTTTAGTTGAATTAATTTCAAAAAATAATATCACATTTTGTTCAAAACCAGTTCTTCGTTTTTCAAAGGAGCGACATGTTATCAAGGGTACATTTCTGAGCAATCTTCAGGTTTTACCTGTCGTTCATTATACCTCAAAATGTTATTGACAAAAATTCCTTAAAAGGTTATTAACAAATGTCACAATGAGTATTCAATTTTTTATTGAAACTTGACGATTTACTTTGGGAATTTTTCTTCTTGCCATCATGCAGAAGCAGGAAATATTATAAAAGCAATAAGAATTGAAAAGAAAAGAATATCAATAAGATTAAGCAAGTTAAAATTTTATTATGTGACGTTTGTTATTAGATTCATTGTGCTGATGATTGTGAAATGTTTATTATTGTTATATATTATTAAAAAGAAAAGCACTAAGAGACAGAGGAAATTTGAACACTATATTTAATAAAAATAATCTGTCGAAAGTTTCAAGGTTGATCTTTGCAAAAATGAGGCCTCGAACGAAAAAAAATTTTATTTCTTTTTGCATGATCACTTCCTGGCTTCTGTTTTCCATGAACGGCTATGTATACAGTATATAAATAAATGTTATGTAGATTTTGGGATGTGAAGAGGAGAACAAAGACACGATTTCCCAAACCTGTCGTACAATAATACGACTCACCCCGATTTTATCTTGTAGTTTTCACCTAAACAGAGATACAAATGTTTGAAATTATTGTTCTGTTTCTTTGTTCGCCACGTGACCAGTCATCAGGGCGTTCGATGAACTTAGAGACTTTAATCTGTGATTTTTTCATTTTCTATTGTTGTAACTTGTTAACACGTTCCAGACGATAAAAAGATTTTCCATTTTATTAATTCTTTTGATTGTTTAATGCGTTTAGCAAAATATTATATAGATAATAGGTTTACTTATTGGAGGTTCAAAGATAATAATATATAGAATAAACACGTAGGTATGTCAAAAGTTGTATATATTTAATCCCGCTACATATTTTTATATTTCAACCTTTTTTAGGAGTTATTTTAGGAAATAAAATTATATTTAGGAAATAAAGTTATTTTAGGAAGTAAAATTATAAAATTATAAAATAAAAAATAAAAAATAAAATTATAACATTATAAAATAAAAAATAAATTATAAATAAAAATATAAAATATAAATAAAATTATAAATAAAAATATAAAATATAAATAAAATTATAAATAAAAATATAAAATATAAATAAAATTATAAATAAAAATATAAAATATAAATAAAATTATAAATAAAAATATAAAATATAAATAAAATTATAAATAAAAATATAAAATATAAATAAAATTATAAATAAAAATATAAAATATAAATAAAATTATAAATAAAAATGTAAAATATAAATAAAATTATAAAATAAATAATAAAACTATAAAATTTATAAAATGTCAAAAAGATTTTTAATACAAAATTCAACCGAGGAAACTTCAAACTTGAGATACTTTTTTAATATTAGAGAGACATAAGCGGATCGCAAATGGCTGATAGAAAGCAGCAAGTTTAAAATTATATGATATTAAATTAAACTTCTGGCAATTTTCAGACACTCAAAGAATCAAACGTATTTTGAAACACTTTAATAACATTACATGACAGTAAAAACACAATGACGTGTCGTGGAATTTATATTGACAATGATAATACACAGTCAATATCATAAATGTAAGGAAAAGAAAAAAATTTCTTTGTTCAAGAAGTAAGGTTGAAAAGTCCATTAGAACCCTAATGGAATAGTGTTAATGGAATGTGATAATCGAAGGAGATAAATTGCCGGAAATTGTATCGAATTCGTTGTACCGATTTCATTCGCTTTGATGTATTATGTCGCTTTAATGTCAAATTCAACACTTCTGAGTAATTTCACTTAAAGCTATTATCTTCCAGTTCGTGTAACATGATGTTCGGATATTAAGATATTAAGATATTCGATGTAATGGAGATTGAAATATAATGCAGAATAAAGCAGGTTGATACCTAAAGCAGCTTGACGTCAAGTGGATAATTCGAAATTCCTTCAGAATCAGATAACACGAGCTAATTGTGCAGTTTAATGCCAATATCCAATTTTCACTGTTTCATGCTATTTTTCTTTTTTTAAGAAGCGAAAAGATCTGTCAAAATTCACTTAATAAATTCAACATTCTTTTGAATCAAGTTGAAGAAACATCAATTGCTTCGAGTTATATAGTGTTAATATGTTTGTTTAATATGTTTGTAGTATATTTGATATAATATATTAAACTTATATTATACTTTATTTAAATAATAAAGTATAATATAATATAAATATAATATAAAATAATTTAAATTTATTTAAATAATAAAGTATAATATAATATAAATATAATATAAAATAATTTAAATTTATTTAAATAATAAAGTATAATATAATATAAATATAATATAAAATAATTTAAATTTATTTAAATAATAAAGTATAATATAATATAAATATAATATAAAATAATTTAAATTTATTTAAATAATAAAGTATAATATACTATATTAAATAATATTATAGATTTCAATTATAATATATGTCGTCTTGTTAATTGTTAAATTAAAAGACATAAAACCAATGTGTGACAAAACACGTGATAACGCTATCATTTAATATTCATGTAATTAAATGACAGATAAAAACACGATTATATCATATTTAATCAAATCAGTTAGGTTGAACTCTTTGATGCTCGTACTATGTACATACGTTTGTTTCTTCTACAATTTACGTATCTTGAATATATGGTATGTTTTACATTCATAAAAATTCAATTTGAGATATTTGTTAACGTAATTTGACTGAAATTAATTAATCGACTTAGTAAAATAGATTAGACGCACGAGCAAACGAGAAATCTCTCAGAAGAGAATAAATTTCTCGAGAACGAATATCTCGAACTTATTTTTTCTCTTTTCTTCCAAAAGTATAATTTACAAAGTCTTTTTGGAATTTATTTCATAATATAAGGAACACGTTTGCATTAAAAATTTTTAATTAAGTTCAATTAACTCATTTCTGGCCTTGACAGCGCAATGACTTCATTATTGTGAAAAATGGTTCCTCGAAATTTTTAAACTGATGTTTTTCTTTTTCTGATATCAATGTTGTACTAATCTACCGTATTAATTGCATCGAATTTGAAATGAAAATTTCTGCTCGATTATTTCGAAAGTGCGCAATTGAATTTTGTACTTCAATTTAAAAATAACTCTTCCGTAATCAAATGTACACATAGCATCAAGTCACTGACGTTTACGGAGATGTGAAGATTCAATTTTATCATTAAGAATCATTGGATTAAAGTAAAAAATTGAACTTTGAATTCATCCGGAAAAAAACATTTGCAATTCACTCTTAGCAATAAACTCAGAGGGATTTTTTTCATTTTATTAGCTAAGGTGTCATTTTAGGTTTATCTCTAGATTAACCTACGTATGTGCTCTTGACGTTGGAAAACAATTAACGCTTACTTTGATAAAGAATCTCAAAACAACGCGAACGTTAGAGATAAAATGTTTGACAACGCTCTTCTCAACGTGATTCATTCAATTGAGGAAATACAAAATTTCTAACGAAGTTAGAAGTAATAAAAGAAACAAAAATCTGTCTATTACATGCACTTAGCATTATTTCCTTTCAGATAACGTTTCAGAAAATGTTGCATGGTTTTTTTCTTAATGACGCTATAACACGATCATATTGAATTATCTTTACAATTGATTTCGCTTTTGCGATAACAGTGATATTAATTAACAAATTCTCTTTATAGCTCTTGGCTTTTAAATGTTTATTGCACGATCGTGTCACAATAAGAATCGATAAAATAAGAATTGTAAGATTAAAAATGATTGAAAGGTTTGAGAAAAAAATCTTTTCACCTTTTTAACTAATGAAAAAGTTTATTAATTTAATTGATTATTGTTACTAAATTATTAAATCGTCATTTAATTAATTCATTTACTTAATTCGTTTAATTCAATTAAAAATTTTTATTTTATATAGAAGATTTCCACAAAAGTTTGCACGAAAAATCAATTAACTGTAGCTACAATTAATTTAAAAAATATAATTACTTTAGAAATTAATTGATTTCTTGTCGCTTTTTTTGGAGAAAGTTATTTTTAAAAAACTCTGAAGGATAAGAAAGCGGTATTTAAATTTATGCTAGTCTTCACTTAAATAAATTTATTAAATTTATTATTAAAATTAATTATTTTAAAATTTATTATTAAAATTAATTATTTTAAAATTTATTACTAAAATTATTTTTAAATTTATTGTTACAATTATTATTTTATAATTTATTATTAAAATTATTATTTAGATTATTATTAAAATTATTATTTTAAAATTATTATTTAGATTATTATTAAAATTATTATTTTAAAATTATTATTTAGATTATTATTAGAATTATTATTTTAAAATTATTATTAAAATTAAATTAATTAAATTTATTATTAAAATTATATTCATATTATATATCACATTATATTATATCTATATCATATCCTTCTAAATTATATTTCTATCTATATTATTTATTAACTTAGTATTATTCGCGTTGAAGCAACATTTCTTGCTTGATCATTTCTTCCCTCTTTTTTTTTATTATCAAGATAACGCAAAAATACAAAAATCCAACTTCAGCTGGAAAAAGCGATGGATTTATAATCTTTTTAATCTACACGTAACATGCACATATGAGGATTCGTTATACATTACTGGCAATAAAAATATTATCAAATTGGAATTAACTTGTCTACCTAATCCTGTCTATTTTTTCCAAATAAGATTATCGAAAAACAATTTCTGATCTCTCCTCGTTGCGAGAAACAAACGGACACATCGTTCGTAAACGTTTCCATGCAATCGTTCACACTGTAATACATACAAATTATTTGTTGTTAAAATGATCGTTGGTTAGTACGTTACGTCGTTGATAAAATGTCTTTTGTACAATCTTTTACAGGTTCCTTTGTAACTGAGTGTTGTGTAAATATTTAAATTCTGATAGAACTTTATCGAGTTCTACATTCCACTTTACTACATATTGTCAGAGTGATCGTTAAATAATAATGATGCAAAATTGTGCGGAAGAATTTTTGGGATGACCGTTCATGAATTTTTCATAAATGATATATCGTACTTTCCATTCCAATTTTTCTTTGGTATGTAATATTTACATTCTGCTCGTCGCTGATTCTAGTGTTTAATTATTCATTGCATAAATTTTGCATTACGCGTCGTCTTTAGATTGATAACATCTGTTTAACGACTCTTACTCAGAGTTGTGCTAATTGAATTGCAGTGTAATTGAATTTTTTATTTTATATACGTAATCTTTTATTTTTTGATGTTATCATTCGACATTAAGTTAGATTAGTTTAAATTACGTTCGTAAATATATAAATTTATGTATTTAGTTACTTCTGATGTCAATTAATATATTTTTATTTTCAGTTTGTCCTACAACATGTTATACTTGCAAAATTGAACGTTTCGTTTAAAAATCTCATTTGAGATTTGTAGGTAAATTTTATCAGAATTTGTGATTAATAGTTAGAAGAACTTTTTATAGAATTTTTTTATAGAATTATCAAAGTGTAATGTTAAATAAAAAAAAAAAGAAACGTAGTGTAATATGTTTTATTATGATATTACGAATATATTATAAAAATGTTGATAAGTTGCATTTAATCAGAATTTCAATGAGAAGAAATCGAATGTTCGAATTAACAGACACTTTCTCGACTGTTAATATAACTATCATCTTCGACAAACCAAATGATAAATGTTCTACTCTCTGGCAAGTTGAAAATACGAATAATGTAAGAGATCAACCTGTGCTCTCTATTGTTCGAAAACGTACAGTTGTTCTGGACTTTCACAAAAAATAGGAGATGACACAATGAAAGCTTTCTATATTTGTTTCAAAACTGGAAAAATTAAATTTCATGCCTATCTGTAAAAATACACACGCGATTGAAAAGTCTACATTGAATATTAGAAAATAAAAAAGCATTCGTAAATTTTGACGACGTTCTTCCGTATTTTCACGAATTTTGATATTAATATTTTGATATTATATAATTTTATTATTAATTTGATCAATTAATAATTTGATATTATGTAATTTTGATATTAAAATTTCGATAGTTTGTGAAATATGACGTATGTAGGTACGTAAGATGCAATGCAATATTCTTGAATTTTCACACGACGAAATATTCTTTTTTTCAATGAAAATGAAAGCATTTAATTGGTAAGCAATTGATTGAACATTTGATCAAAGATGTGGTCAGAAAGCGAAAAAAAATTAAAAGATTAGTCCTCTTTATTTTTTTTTTTCGTTCTCTTTATTATATATCTATATTTACATACATACATACAGTTACAGCTTACAATTTTACAAAGCTTATAAGGTTATAAACGTGAACTGGGATTTTAAATAGACGTTAGTATAATAAAATGCATAAATGCAGTAGAAATGCATAACGCGTGTTAAAAACATCTGTCGCTGCCGAAGTACTTGTGACTTTGTGAAATTACCAATTTATTTCTCACGTTACGACCTATTATTAATTTCATTTTTCGTTATACCTGTAGACTAGCGAACGAGCATAAGTCAAAATTCTTACTTTTGCAAAAAGGCACTTGCGACGTTTACAGTTCAAAGTGACAACAACGTAAGAGATCAGATGCCAGATTTTAGACGATTTTGAAAGATAAAAGTATGAAAATTAGACAACGATTTTTATAGAAATTCGTAGTTTCGAGAATGTCATTTGATAATTAGAATCTTGATAGAAAATTGTTTCACACGTACATTAAATTTTGTTTTAGAAACACATCTCGTCACTTTGCATGTTTTACACTTAAATATTTCTCATAAATGTGTAAAAATACCACGGTCTATTGGCAACAATTTATTTCATCTCGTTGTATTTACAAAATGCACGTTATCTGTTTGAAAATATTTTAACTCAGTATTATTTCTTATAAATTGGGCCAAATCGCTTTATTCGATTATTAGAATCGTATACGATTATAAAAATACATATCAAACGATGGATCGGTATACTGCATCTTTCTTTCTCACTATTCTCCCATTTCACGATCAGATGAACCCATTCTAACGCAGAATGATCATCCACCATTCGTTTTTAATACTTTATCGCATTTCTACGCGTGTTGCACGCTCGATGAATCAGTTCAGAACACATTCCAGCGAAAGTTCAACGAAACGAATTTCTGTTTTAGTACAATCTGGTGACGAGTATCGAGAGTGCAAGGAGCAACGACGCAAACGTGAACGAACTTGCGGAGGAGGAGAAATTGTATATCCAGGTTTCGACCTTATTTTGATGAAGGTCGATCCAATTTAAGTTTGCCAACGCCTTCGTTGAGACACTTGTAACAGACTCAACTTTCACGCCATCCAATTTCGTCAAAATTTCGTTCAACTGTTGGACAACAAAAAATAATTATATTATTATGTTATTAATTGTTGATTATAACAATATATTAATAGAATGATAATATATTGTTGATTGATAATGTTATATTATTATATTATTAATTTTTGATTAATAATATGTTATATTATTGTATTATATTATTAATTCCTGATTAATAATATATTATTAGAATAATAATATATTGCTAATTAATAATATGTCACATTATTATATTATACTATTAATTCCTGATTAATAATATATTATTAGAATAATAATATATTGCTAATTAATAATATGTTATATTATTATATTATATTATTAATTCTTGATTAATAATATATTATTATCAGAATAATATATATGAATGATATATATTATTAGAATAATAATATATTGTTAATTAATAATATATTATATTACTATATTATTAATTTTTGATTAATAATATATTAGAATAATAATATGTTTATTAGAATGGTAATATATAATAATCTAATTTATTAGAATAGTAATATATTATATCATTAATTGTTAAAGGAACGAAAAATTCGTTGAAAATGATATTGATTGATCAAATGTATAAATAAACTCGTTCGCTGCATAAAGCTGTGGTATTTTTAAAATGGTTCGACTAGGATAAATGTAGATAAATAGATCGTACTGTAAAATGAAAATTACTCTTTCATTGACATACATGCAATTGCTTGCGAAAGTACTTGAACACGTACAGAAACATTTTTGTGAATATATTATCTGCGTTGTGTAAGAACATTTTAAAATTTTGTTAACACTGTAGTAAAATTTGACTGTTATATCAGGTTTAACATAAATTTAGAAATAATCTCTGTATATATTACAAATTTTACACTAATTACAAAAGACTTAACAGTTGCTATTTATTACTATATTAATAAATCTTAATACTCTAGGATCATATCAAATATGGTTTCTAATATTTATCACTTGTTATTTATATCAAGTTTGTATTAAATATTAACAATTGTTAGGACAAAATGTTCTACATACAAACCATTGTAATTGAAGTGACAATAATTAAAACAAACATTTGTACAATTATGTTTCTACTTAGAAAGTAATCAATATTAATTTTGAAAAGAAATATCCGTATCTTTCGAGCAATTGTAAAAGAAAAAGGAAATCTGTCATATTGACAGATTTGATTGTTTCAAAGTTGTGCAGGGGCAAGAATTATAGTGGTATACGTCACTCTGAAATTATATTTCTCCAACGAAATATTCTCCATTTCTCAGTAACAGATCAAATCGCTTGACAATAATTGGCCGTTAAACGAGTCTTCGACGTAACTAAATCAAGTTAATAAAAATTCGGACTTACACCACTGCGATTCTCAGCCCATATATATACATATTTCAACGAAACGCTACAGTACCTGTCTCAATTGTCCTATAGTAGTAACTGCGCTCGCGATGGAGTTCACGGCCGACACGATCACCTGATTGCCATTCTTCCTGAAATCAAAAAGAGAAAAAGAAAAAAAATTGGACCAATCGCAACGATTACCACCAATAACATTCTAACGTTAAAACAAATAACAATTGTTCGTTAATTACCCTGACTTGATGCGTGCAAAGTTGGCAGCCAGTACTCTCAGAGCGATGTTGGCACCTTGCGGATGTCGAGATATCACATGCGAGGTGGCACTCGAGAACGACAATGTTGCATTCTCCGGGATAGACAGGATCAAAAATTGTTCCAAAATTTTCTCCGACTGGCTGCAAGCCAGCAGGGGGTACAAATCCAATCTCTCCTCCGTGTTCTCTATTTTCAACACTAGCGAGCGCGTCTGGTTCCATACACTATCGCTGGCATTTCTTATTCCAGCGCAGAGAATGCTGGTCTTCAAATCGTTGTTCAATCTTTAAATAAAAATAATAATTTCTTAATGCAACACGTTAAGACTTTTTTTTACTTTCGTTGTAATTGGCACGTGTTGTATTTACACAACAAGGATTGAAAAATTTGTAAAAAATCTTTCGCGGAAAAATGTAAAATTGTATCATTTTAGTGATTTACGTGCCAATTTCTTATTCCAGCTCAGAGAACGCTGGTCTTCAAATCGTTGTTCAATCTTTAAATAAAAATAATAATTTCTTAATGCAACACGTTAAGACTTTTTTTACTTTCGT
>NW_025110070.1:596609-620893 GCF_011392965.1 Frieseomelitta varia
TGTATCATTTTAGTGATTTACGTGCCAATTTCTTATTCCAGCTCAGAGAACGCTGGTCTTCGAATCGTTGTTCAATCTTTAAATAAAGATAATAATTTCTTAATGCAGCACGTTAAGACTTCTACTTTCGTCGTAATTGGTACGTGTTGTATTTACACAACAAGAATTGCAAAATTTGTAAAAAATCTTTTGTAGAAAAGTGTAGAAAATTGTACGACTGTTTGTACTATTTTAGTGTTCTTGTTGATTTGATTGAGCTTAATATCATATTAATTTGTGTTGACAAGCTAATTTTAATATTCTACAATATGCATATTCTAGCTTTTCAACTGATAAATCTGATCTGTTCGATGATATATTTTTCCAGTTTCTATAATTTTCGCTTAGCGGCAAGTGGAAACGTCCATCCTTGTCGTACGCCACTCCATTGGTCAACAAAGTTCCCGTCCATCAAAATGTTAATTCTTGATTCTTTAATTTTTTACTCGTGTTCGACGTGTGTTATTTCAATCGATAAATCATTCATGGATCATAGTCCAATTGGACCAGTCTCAGTGTGAGCGTCAGTTTCTTCGTAATTTTTCTGAGCTCGTTCAAAATTGAATGAAACTCGAATTCAGTTGAATCCAGTGTGAAAATTAAAAAATCACGAATGGAAAGTTAAGAAATTATGAAAAAAAAGAAGCTACGAATAGTAACAACTCACTTGTTAGTGCTATTGTATAGCCAGCTGTTGAACTCACTCGTAGCATAATCCGTACACTCTTTGACATGAGCTCTGCAAGCCCAGTCTATTGCGTTTACTCTGAGAAGTTTGTCGAGATCGGTGTCGTTACTTCTCGGTTTGTATTGTACTTCATTCGTCACGGCTGTCAGTATACTCCGAACGTAATTCTGCAATAATTTTGAACGTATTTTAGTGTAATATCTCAAGAGGAACGTAATGTGTGTACGTCGACTATTTCTCAGATCGTGTTTCATGCAAAATTGGTTGCCTGCCTGTTTTAAAATTGAAGAAAAAAATGCAAGTTCATAAATAAGCTTGTTTATAAAACTTTTCTCCAGATTCTCGAAAGACTTGCGCAAAATATACATGATACGTAATTAAATAAACAAATATAGACAAACATACAAATAAATAATATATATTAATATGTCTAATAAAATATGAAAACTCTCTCATCGAGAAAAATACAAAAGATACCAGATTTCTGGAAATATGAATTTGCCTAAATATTCACAGTCTATCGTGAATAAAGATTTCGTTTCAAAAGACAATTCACAGCCTACTATAATGTTATTCGGTCGAAATTTTTCAATATAAATAAAACTAATGATTCTCCAAATTTTTCGCTACCGAACGAAACAACTTCCAATCTTATCAGTGAATATTCATTCAAATAATTTCTCAGATACTTTCTAAACCTTGTACCTCAACACTGTCGTTTTATTTGAATAATTTTATTTGAATCCAACCCGAAGAATGAAAATTATCATTTAAGTACAGTGAACTCTCGCGTCATATGAAACATGAATTATCTACATTTCAGGTTTTCCTAATATCTAGGAGAAATGTTTTCACAAACAGAACGCATCCAAAAAAAAAAAAATGCTAAATTTATCGTAGCTAAATTTTCCATGAGTATTAGTCGCAATTTAATGTTTTCGTCTCGTTGCACGAATTCGTGTTATTTCAAATGGTTGTTTCTCGAAAGCTCGATGAAAATCGAATATCCCCTCGATTAATTTTTATCATGTAACAAACACGCATGTACCTGGAACATGGTGTAATATTCGGATGTACGCAACAAGTTGTGCAGGAACTGCAAGTGCCTGAAGCTTGCCTGCCAAACTACGTAATCTCTTTCTCTAGTAAGGAAAGTCATGAGCTCCAAGGCGATCTTGTAATCCAGCCAATTGATGCGGGCCATGGTCAAAGCGTCGTCGATCAGCTGCGCACGGTTCGTAGGGTGCACGTCGTAATTTTTCGAATTCAATAGTTTTGACAACGATTCCCAGATTGCAGGCTCGTAATTCACGCGATAGTAACCTAAAGCAGAATGTTTAAGAATTGAAAAGAAGAAAAAAAGAATTGAAAAGAAGAAGAAAATAGACTGGAAGAGTTGTTTAGTAATATATCGTTTGTTTTTCTTTAAAATTGTTGAATATTTGTACAAGTTTCACATCAACTTGTCAAATTTTCACAAAGCTGGAACGCTAGAAGTTGCAAGATGCAGCGACAAGTGGACAGTTAATAATTAATAATTAAATAATTTAATAACAATTTAATTTAATAATTTACTAATATAATAAATAATAATTAGTAAGTTAAAAATTAAATAATATATTAAATAATAATTAATAATTTAATAATTAAATAATATATTAATAATATATTAAATAATAATTAATAATTTAATAATTAAATAATATATTAATAATATATTAAATAATAATTAATAATTTAATAATTTAATAATATATTAAATTATAATAATTTAATAATTAAATGATATATTAATTTAGTAATATTATAAATAATAATTAATAATTTAATAATTAAATGATATATTAATTTAATAATATAATAAATAATAATTAATAATTTAGCGAATTATCATTTGATAATTGATTAATTCGATAGTTATATTAATGATAATTATTATTCACCGAATTTGTATACGTAAAAGATTTAATAAAATTCAGCTGGAAACTTTCTCAGAGGTTTGACATAATCGAACCTAAATACATCATTTCTTGAACTGTTTTAACATCAAACACGAGGGAAAATTTTAGAATAAAATTGTAACAATTTTATTCCTTCTTTCCAATCTCTCTCGCAAGAGATTATCCCTAAATTTTCTATCAATCGATGATTATGACGATGAATAATGACTGTGTTGGAAGTATTTGCAATTTGCACGCATACTTAGAGGAACGGTCAATATATGTTTCTTCGCTACATTTATGTTCGTTCTCCTATTGAGAGTGTGGTAATATATTAATTTGAGATACTATTCACTGTCTAATTCTAATAGATTGTGTTTCCTTCTCGGACACATGTTAAATATATGCAACATTACAAACCTGCTTGTTTCACATTCACAATAATCCATTCCTCTTCGCCACTGACAGGAATGACCAGTTTCTCTTTATTTGGAGCCAACCATCCTCTTGGATGTGTATTATTGAAGCTCATATTCTTACTCGTGACGTAACTTACAGGCACCCACCATTTCGTCTTATTATTGTTAGTTACGTATATTGTGGGTTCATACAGTCTGAACTGTTGTTGTTGCAATTCGAACGTATTGTTCACCTTTTTCACGGTTACCACCGGATATCCTGGTTTGTTCACCCAATTGTCCATGATCTCTTCGAACGAAACTCCACTGTAATTCCTGCCATTTCCAAGCTGACGAAGAAGAATATTCGAGTTGGCAGCTTTCAATTGACTGTAATCATTGTTATCGTTATTAGTACAGTAAGAAGTACAACTCATCCGACGAGAGAGACGAGATAATACACAGATATATGTATTTAAGGTTCTGATTAAAAATAACAATTTTATCAGTTTTAATCTAGTCTTAATAACAATTAATTTAATATTAAATGCTGTTGAATCTTAAAAGTTATTTCTTTGAAAGCTATGTTACAATATGATGACAATTATAAAATAACAATTATAATTGTCTTCGCGACTTCGTAAATTATAAATGTATTTTAAACATACGTACTTGCTAGTCAGATATCTGTTCAAGCTCTTCTGGAAATCTTCCTCGCCCAAAATATGTGACATCATTCGAATAACCGATCCAGCTGAAAAGATATCAACAATTACTTTAGTCACGTGTGATCTTCTCTGAAAGCTAAATTATTTCTTTCATTTTTTTTCTTTCATTTCTTTCTTCCTTTTTTCCCCTAATTTCTTCATTTCATGTTTCATTGATGTTTAATTAGTAGATAGCGTTATGGTACTCAAATCAAGAAAGTATAGAAAACTTTTATATTAAAAAATTTTATATAATGAGGCATTCAGTGAAGAGCATAATTGAATTAGTAATGATGGAAAGTTACCAATTATTTAAATTGTATCATAATAAAAAGTTGTATAATAGTTCACTTGGTCTTATTTCGAGACATGAAAATTATTTTCCAGTCTATTTATTTTTTATTTACATCGTACAGCGATTAAGAGAATAAAGATGCTTTTTTCCCTTGAAAGTTGTAAAATTTGATCGTCTGTAAAGACATTGAAAACTATTTTTCACGATCAGACCTACCATGGTCTTGAGATTGAAATCTTCTCTTTACAACGATCTCTCAAAACTTATTGTACGATTTTTTTTTTACTATTTTATTGAACTTCGAACATTAGGGTTGAACGATAAAAATTCAAGAAATTCCAACGTCTCGTTATTTAACTCTATATTCAAAATTCAATAGAACGGTAAAAAAAGAATCATACAGTAAATTTTAAAGAGTCGTTGTAAAAAGGAGGCTTCAATCTTTAAGATCATGATAGATTTACCTGCAGAAAAAATTTTTCAGCCTTCTTACAAACGTTTGAACTTTTGCAATTTTTTTGAAAAAAAAAAACATCCTTATTTCGTTAAATGCAATTGCATTTTATAATTTATATTTATACTTTATAATTTATGTGATATTTGCCTTTAACTTTTGTTTATCACTGTACAATTAATGCTAATGATTTAATTGTGACTTATTAATTTAATCTTGTGACTCATTTCTATGATCTCAGCTTAATGAAATCTCTCAACGAATATTTCCTCTTCTATATACATTTTCAAATGAATTTCAAATTTAACCTTCAAGTAATATCGTTACTACACTATACACGATTAATAATTTACATTACGTCACGAAAATTTAGAATATTTGATTGTTTTCTGTAATTAACATTACTGAATGTTTAGTCTTATTTTCTATTCTCCCTGATTAA
The DNA here is from genome assembly GCF_011392965.1 of Frieseomelitta varia. Taxonomy (NCBI): domain Eukaryota; kingdom Metazoa; phylum Arthropoda; class Insecta; order Hymenoptera; family Apidae; genus Frieseomelitta; species Frieseomelitta varia. The sequence goes on from NW_025110070.1 coordinate 601,573, forward strand.
GACCTAAATTAATTTAAAAATTTCATTTGAAACTCTTGCAAATGAGTATAAATAAATTCTTATGAATTCTTACGATATCATGATATCAATTAGAAACTAATCGTAGTCATGATAATTGTGAGTAAAATTCCAAATATAATTATCCACGAGTGCAATGTGTGTGTGTGTGTGTGTGTGTGTGTGTGTGCTATGTTTCCTAACGACGATTCGCGAATTACGATCCTCAACTCGCTATTGTCGACCATCTTACCTTTTATCATTCATCAGATAATATTTAGGCCAAAGGTTTAACGTGATTGATTGATAAGATAGATACGCATTATCTACGCATTGTCATTGGCGTTGTTCAATAAATTGAAATTATTGAAAGTTAATACAGGTGTTTGCTCGCATTCGTTTCTTTTTTCTTTTTTTCTTTTCTCTGCGTTTTCTTTCTTTTTCTATCTGATAAAGAACGTTGCATCACACTCTTAATACTCTGGGACATACTTAACAGGAGCTATTTCTAATAACACGTTCGATAAAGTATCTCACATTTCTGGTAGGCGATATTGTCGAACAGGTTGCTGATTCCTTGAGGCGTGTTCACCTCGTGGTTCATGGGGCGTTGATTTTCCAGTACGTCCGCGGCGAAAGAGACTCCTTGTATATTGTTAACGACGAACAATTCGTCCAATCGCCACTCGGGTTTTACCTACAAAAATTATTGCAAATGTTAGACATCGTTGTTACGACGGACAGAACCTGAAATATTTAATATTATTGTAATATTTAATGAAATATTTAATATTAATTGTAATGTAATATTATTGTGATATTTAACAAGAACTGAAAGATATACGTATACAGCTAGCGAACGAAAGAAAGTTCAAATTTGATACGTATTCACATACGCGGTGAATATCATTCAGCCAGATTTAAATTATTTTATTTCTATTCGATTTCACAATATAAATACAAGTAAATTTCTTTAGAGCAAAAGTAATTAAATAATTCTTCTTATATTCTATAATTAAATTATACATAAATTATTAATGAAATTCTCTTAAAGTGAAATTATTCTATTTTACAAACTAAATGTAAATGGAAAAAAGAATTAAATTTCTTTAGAGCAAAAGTAATTAAATAATTCTTCTTATGTCCTATAATTAAATTATACATAAATTATTAATGAAATTCTCTTAAAGTGAAATTATTCTATTTTACAATCTAATTTACAATTCTATTTTACAATCAATGTAAATGGAAAAAAGAATTAAATTTCTTTAGAGTAAAAGTAATTAAATAATTCCTCTTATATTCTATAATTAAATTATACATAAATTATTAATAAAATTCTCTTAAAGTGAAATTATTCTATTTTACAAACTAAATGTAAATGGAAAAAAGAATTAAATTTCTTTAGAGCAAAAGTAATTAAATAATTCCTCTTATATTCTATAATTAAATTATACATAAATTATACATAAATTATTAATGAAATTCTCTTAAAGTGAAATTATTCTATTTTATACAATCTAAATGTAAATGGAAAAAAGAATTAAATTTCTTTAGAATAAAAGAAATTAAATAATTCCACTTCTATTCCATAATTAAAATTAATACACATTAATAAAATTCTTCTTGCAAAAATATTATGCGATACCGTATACGTGTACAGACGTGTAATCGTATCTATTAATTGCGAATATAATCCTGTTTTAAAAAATTTCCTGGTCTTATCTAGCGTATTTTTCGGACTTCTATTTTATCGCTATGCTTATTAATTGATACAGAGATAAGAAACGTACGTGGGACAGTCACTCCAGGTAACTCGTAATCAAAATTCGCCGAGAACGACAAACATTGTAATCGATTTTACGAATATCCTCTAACAACAAATTAATAGAACACAGATAGCAGAGACGATTGTTTTGCTCACCTTGTGAGTAAGGAAGTACTCGAAATAGTCGGCGAATCCTTCGTTCAACCAGATGTACGTCCACCATTGCGGGCTGACGAGATTTCCGAAATATTGGTGTGCGAATTCGTGTGCTATGACCGTAGTCACCCGCATCCTCTGAGCCACGGTGTCATTGTCTTCAGTGAGAAGTGCCGACTCCCTATAATTAAAAGTTTGAGAACGACGTTATAAAAATACTATATATCCTTTTTTAAAATTCCTTGGAAACGTTGCAAGCGTAACTTTTGTCCAACGATGACACAAAATGAAATATCCTTCGAGTAATTACATTTTGAAATATTTTTGCAACAGGCCTAGTTATTCGGGAAATTTATTCCAGAAGATAAAAAGCTGAGCGTCGATCAAGCGCGTTGGTGCGAAAATTTAAAAAAGAACCGGAGAAACAGAGTCAACAGGTGTGGAAATTGCAAATCTTGTTACGAAAAGAAGTAATTTCTTCTGTTATTTTGTAAAAATTTTGTAATTTCTTTGTTATTACCGAGATTCTCATTGAAGAATGAAATTCTCTATACTGGACGAATGAAACTTAATGTTGATAATACCGTTTATTATATGTTACTAGAGTATTAATTTCCACGCATTTATGGGAAGACACGCACCTACATAACACACGTACATTATGTATATAAGTATATTAACAGTATATAAGTATCGACAGTATATAGTATGTTAGACACTATTAACGGTAATATATATTATATATTATACTTAGTTGGAAATATGTTATCCTACTTGAATCAATTTTGTTGTTATTAAGTAAACCAATTATTTTATCATTGATTACGAGAGATTACATTTACGTAATACTCATGCTAAGCACTCAAAGAGATAAACGATGTTTAACGACGAATGTCCGCAGTTTGCTTATTATTTATAATACGATGATATGAGTGAAATATATTAATATAGTTAAATTAGTTATATATAGTATACAATTATAATACATTTTAGATTAATATATAATTATAATACAATTAGTTTAATATAGTATAATTATATACTATCATAATTATACTATATAATATAATATCATAATACTATTTAGTATAATTATATAATATCATAATACTATATAGTATAATTATATAATATCATAATTATACTACATAGTATAATTATACTATTATAGTATTATTATTATTATTATTATTATTATTATTATTATAGATATTAATATAGTATAATTATATATTATAGTATTATTAAATATTATTAACAGTATATAATATATTATACACTATTATAATTATATACCATTATAATATATAGCTGTATAGTAAATTAGTATATATATTAAAATAGTATAAAAGTACATAGTATAAAATAGTATAACAATATAATATTATATACTATATATTAATATAGTATAATTATACACTATTATTCTATACTATTAACAGTATATAAGTATCGACAGTATATAGTATGTTAGACACTATTAACTGTAATATATACTATTGAATATAATATATACTATAATATATATAATTATATACTATTATAATATATAGCTATATAGTAAATTAGTATATATATATATATATATATTAAAATAATATAATAATATATAGTATAAAATATAGTATAATAGTGTAATATTATATTCTATATATTAATATAGTATACTATATAATTATATACTATTATTCTATACTATTAACAGTATATAAGTATCGACAGTATATAGTATGTTATACACTATTAATTATACTATATACTATTATAATATGCTATCAACAGTAATAGTATGTTATATACTATTAGCAGTATAGTTAAGTTAGTATAGTTATAATTGGCGCTATAAACGGCAATGTAATCAATCTTGAGCGAAAAACGTGGCGTTTCGTTTCCCTCAGAAATGAAATCATTCTATTCATCCCTTATCACATCAAGTTTTTTAGAATCTACTACACTCGAGAAGCACTCGACGAGCACGACGTTGAAACATGTACTTTGATCCGCCAAATCGTTGAAACGTTCGATCAGCTTCGTCATTCGATCGCTGCGATAATTACCTGTAAGTGACGAGACCCCAATTCTCCATAGCTCCCGCGGAGAAATTTCTCAGCGACACTTGATCCATCTTCGGCATGTAATTGCTAAATTTGATTGCCGTGTAAGCCTCCATCGCCTCCAGCAATTGCCTACCTAGTCGCAGGGCGTATCGCGTTTGATTGATCGACTGCGGTTTCGTCCAAACTCGGAATTGCATCTCCTTACTCTTATCCTCCGTGTATTCGTAATCCGAGACTACGAACGCCACCAAATAAGTGGACATCGGTGGTGTTACTTCAAACTCGGTGAACCTCCATGTGTCCTCCGTGGTGTTCGATAACAGCTTACTTTTAATCTCGTTCATGTTCGATATCGCCCGGTATTCTTTCGCCTTCGAATTTATTACAAAAATTTTGAAGGGCGCCTTGATGGCCGGCTCGTCCCAGCAGGGGAACGCCAATCGTGCACCGGTTGGCTCGAAGTGAGTCGCCGCCACGTATCTGTAACGGGAGAACGAAACGTTTTCTTGAACGTGATGATCGGTTTGCTATGAGAAAAATGTCTGTAACATCTTCGTATAATTTTTGATATATATATATAAAATAATTTAATTTTTATATTATAGTATAATTTATGTTATATATTAATTTAATATAATTATATTAATAATAACATAATTACATTATATATTAATTTATATATAATTATATATAATAATAATATAATTATATTATATATTAATTTATATATATATATAAATAAATATAATTAAAAATATAAATTTTTAATATCCTAAATATCAAAATATAATTAAAAATTAATATAATTTAAGAAAGTTTTATAATTAAAGTATTTGATTTGCCACGAGAAAAATGTCTGTAACATCTTCGTATAATTTTTGATATATATATGAAATAATTTAATTTATATATTATAGTATAATTTATGTTATATATTAATTTAATATAATTATATTATATATTAATTCATATATGTAAATTAATATAATTAAAATTATAAATTTTTAATGTCCTTAATATCAAAATATAATTAAAAATTAATTTAATTTAACAAAGTTTTACAATAAAAGTATATTTTAGTAATAATTAAAAATTAATAATATTATTAACAGTTCAAAATAAATGAAAATGAATTTTTCAGAAGTAAATAAGTAAAATTTTGCAATTTTTTAAGCAAAATATACATAGCGATTTTCGAAAGAAAAAAAAAAAAGGAAATATATCAAATGTCGGACATTTATTCACCTAGATTAGTATCATTTCCCCAAATATTCTTCCCTTCATATTTTCGTATTTTTCTCGTGTATTTCATCTTCGTGTTTTTTTAACTCGTTAAAGGGTGAATAAATAAATAAATAAACAAACTAACAAGTGAATAAATAAACAAACGAATCAGCAAACAAGTAAATAACTAATCGAACGAACGAATGATTCACATCTTTCACCTCATGTTCCAAAACGTTTCGATCGACTTATTATTACGTCCAAACTTTCTTGTCGTTTCTTTTGGAATACAAGAGTGAAAGATGTATCGATACTTCACCATATTGATCGAACGTATTCAGAGAAAGGTATCCTTACGTCGGCGTGCCGTCCTTTTTGGTAGAACTGCTCCTGTAGAATCCTCTCAGTTGATCGTTCAAGGTACCGTTATACTCTATTGTGAGAACATATTTCTCATTTTTGACGATCTTCTCCGGAAGGTTGATGGTCAGAATTTCGTATTTGTCGTCCAGGACGATCGTCTTGATCAGATCTTGTGTTTGATTGGTCGAATTAGTCATATGAACGCTGTTTATAGTAAGATTCTTCGAGTTCAGCGTTATAGTTCGGCTGTCATTGGTTGCCGTGATAGTGGCCTGCATAATGCCGGAGAACGTGTAGCTGTCCATATTGACTGTCAAATATAAATTGTACTCCATTGGTACAGCTTCCAGCGGCAGTCTGTACTTCGGATCGTTCGCCTGAGGGCTGGCCGCATCTCCTCGTGCAAGACTCGCAAACGTCAGGCTGACGAGCAACGGTATCAATATTCCTGCCATCCTCGATCACCTGGATGCTCCAGCTCGATTATTCTCTGTTTCGTCAAACACATGTTCACTCGTTACAAACGCCGTCGATGTTTTTCGATCTCGATCGCGTTAATTTGAACGTACGCTCTCGTCACTTGACAAAAATAGGATGCAACTACATATATTACGAATAATATTACGATTATGTAATATTATATATATTATATATAATATATATAATATAATATTATATATAATATATAATATATATAATGTAATATTATATAATATTATATATAATATATAATATTATGAATAACATTATATAATCGCAGTAATATAATGTTAATCGTTTATATAGTATTATACAGACGTAACATTATATTATAATATTGCGAATATTAATTATACAATTAGTTATCGTTTTCTAGATTGTTTAATTCACAGTGTTGGTTATTGTGACTTAATTCTGAAACCGGAAGCTGATGATTCAACAGCTCCACGAAACGATCTGCGACTGACTCATACGTTGCATTTCTTTGATCATTTCTCTTTGTTAATTGATAATCGATATTTTCAACTATGATTTTAATGTTAAATATCAAACCGATTGAATCATTTGTGCAGACTTTTCGACCGCTTTCTGGAGAAGTATAGTGTTTTTGTTAACACGCGAAGTATATTACACTTGCAATTTGTTGGAAATTCGTTAGTGAACGAAATTTATCTCATTTTGATCTAACCGATAAGGCCGTTTGATTCTTCAATTATTGAATTGCAGAAAGTAATATCGGGACACATTAATAACGTGTTAATCTTCTAAGTAGCGGCCGTGCGTTTTATTTAGTTGATCAAGTGTTAATTCTTTCATTTTTTTTTCCTTTTTCCGTAAATAAGCTCGTTTTCAAGATTTCAAATTTCGAACGCTTGCTTTGACAAACTACATGCAGTGTTAATTTCACGTTAAGACATCGTTAAGCTGTACGAATAAAATAAAATTGATCAAGAAATGAGCAAGAAAAACAGAGTCATGTCAACGTTGTAAATCATTTTGTTCGAAATGAGCAAACATGTCAGATAACTTTGTGGACGAGGGTATACGCTCATATTTCAATATCGATAACAATATCGAGTGGCTCGAAATTCGCGATAAATTTCCAATGTTCGTGCTTACGTCTTCGTTGCAATGTTCGTTGGGTACGTCTTATATGCGTAAGTATAATACCTCGACCGGTTTGAACGATTATTCTTCATTTAATTGTAACGTACACGGTTAATGTCAATTATAAATAACTTCAAACTTACTTAATTAATATCAAATTTAAATAATTGAATTTTTTATCAAATATCAAAGTATCATCAAATATAAATAATTGAAAAGCAAAATTGATTTGAAAACGACTGAAGAATTTACAGAGTGTCTTAGCACTTTGAGACACGAGATGCATGTTTTCAGTCACACCTACAAAATGTTACAAATAAAATATTAATAATTATAACAATATTAAAATTATTTAATAATAATTAGTAGTATTAAAATAATATTAAATATTATAAAATATCAATAATTATAATAATATTAAAATTATTTAATAATTAATTAATAATATTAAAATAATATTATATATTATAAAATATCAATAATTATAATAATATTAAAATTATTTAATAATAATTAGTAGTATTAAAATAATATTAAATATTATAAAATATCAATAATTATAATAATATTAAAATTATTTAATAATAATTAGTAACATTAAAATAATATTAAATGTTATAAAATATCAGTAATTATAATAATATTAAAATTATTTAATAAAAATTAATAATATTAAAATAATATTAAAATTATTTAATAATAATTAGTAAAATTAAAATAATATTAAATATTATAAAATAATTATAATAATATTAAAATTATCTAATAATTAATTAATAATATTAAAATATTACAAAGTATTTGTACTGCTACTTCTTCTAGTCAGGTATTTATCAGAAATGAGTATGAAACTTTTCAATGATATAAATTGAATTAGATTTGGCAGAATCTCATCTCAGTTGTGGAAAATTAACAACAGAAAAATGTTTTGTGCATGGAATTGTAAATTGTTCAAATTGTAATAGCATTGCAGTATTATAGTAATATTGCAAATTATGATATTTATACACGATGGTGTACGTACAACGTTCCAATGAATGTAGAAACACGAACGAGAAGAAAATATCGTGAACGCAAATAAAATCGAAAGTGACGTCTGATTAACTTCTTAAATTTATGATCGTTCCTCAGGTGTAAATTTCAATTTCCTGATCAACCGTTGTGAAAATATTATATAGTTGAACGTACCTTTTAGATGAATGAGTCAGTCGACAACCGACCATCCAAAACGCGTCGGCGATTGTCTTTCGAGAGTCTGTGAGTACAAGTGTTCGTGCTTTATAAGGCAAGCACCAGGCATATTATCAAAAAATTATATCTAACGTTCGTAATCTTATCAATCGGCGCGTTGTCACGATCGAAGTTATTATATCTAGTTGAATGGTGGCCAGAAAATGTACAATTCTACATCTATGAAATCTGTACTTCTGCTGTGGGTCTACGACGTTTCTTCGAAACGTAAATCTCGATCCGTCGGATTTTATCGAGAAATTAAGATGAAAATGCAGACGATACGATTGAATTGCGTCTCGAGCAGCGTCGAAATTAGGTAGAATCGATTTCGCCACTTTTCCGTTCTCGTTTATCGTTCGAATGGTTTTATTACGTCTGGTAATTTGATTTGTAAAACAGATAGCGCGATAAATTTTTTATCGCAACCGTTCGTACGTTTTTCTTTTCCTTTCAAAGAAATGTACTTGAATTTTGTTTCCTTCTTAGTTCGTACGAGATTTCTGAAAAATGTCTATGAAATAAATTATTGTTTCTCGTAATAAATTGTTGTAGGCTCAACGCGATAAATTATTAATTCTCGTGGTGCGGAAAGTTGTGTTTCAAAGAAATTCGCCGCGCGAAAAGAATTTGAGCCTCTTCGTGAAACTAGAAAAAATTGTAGACGAATGACGATGCAACAAGTTACGTAAGCTTCCAAGAACATTTTAGACATTTACATTGGACGTTCATTGGAAATTTCGCATTTGTAATAAATTTTTCCCCCCTTTGGCATAGATTCACTTTCACTCGACTTTTATATTTATATTTTATATTTTTATTTTATATTTTTATATTTTTTATACCTTATACTTATTTTAAACTATTTTATACTTACTTTATACTTATTTTATACTACTTTATACTTATTTCATACTACTTTATACTTACTTTATATTTATTTTATACTTACTTTATACTTGTTTTATACTTATTTTATACTATTTTATACTTACTTTATACTTATTTTATACTACTTTATACTTACTTTATACTTATTTTATACTACTTTATACTTACTTTATACTTATTTCATACTACTTCATACTTACTTTATACTTATTTAATAGTATTTTATACTTGCTTTATACTTATTTCATACTACTTTATAATTACTTTATTCTTATTTTATACAATTTTATACTTTATACTTATTTCATACTATTTTATACTTACTTTATTCTTGTTTTATACTATTTTATACTTTATACTTATTTCATACTATTTTATACTGACTTTATACTTATTTTATACTTTATACTTATTTCATACTATTTTATACTTACTTTATACTTATTTTACACTTACTTTATACTATTTTTTATACTTTATACTTTTACCCAAAAATATATCCAAATTTACTCAAATACCATTTTCACCCAAAATATATTTTTACCCTAAATAGAAATTGTTTCGATAAAAACTACTGAATTTCACGGATTCCACGGACGTGGATATTACCGCAAAACTGAACAAAGACCTAATCCTAACGACTTCTTGTTTAGTACGCAGCGTCGATTGTTTAAACGTCACGGAATCATTATTTCGCAATTGAATTACGAAGCCTAATGAAACGTACGAAATATTTGATGTTATCAATCTTACAAAGTATAATGAAACATTTCTTTGAAGAAGAAAACGAGTCATTTAAATGAACATCAAGTAGCAGATCGGACAATATTACTTTAGTCTTGAATTATACTAGCTGCAAGGCAAAATTATTTACAAGACAAAATTATTAAAAATTATTTACAAGACAAAATTATTAAAATATTTCTGGGAATATAGATTAGACATTTGTGAGAATTAATTTTATTTTATACGAAATAATGAATTTTCGTGGAGACTAATAATTCAATAAATAAGCAATTAATTCATTCTCTTTTCAAGTTTATGTCACGAGATCGAAGTTATATATTTCCGAGATTACAGAGTAGATAGCGAGATATTAATATATAGCAATGAATATTTTATAAGTGTACGTTTATGCTCTATAGTAATTTCATTTACGTTTCATAAAATTACAACCAACCCTCTACTCTATGTATTTTCTTTGTTCCCAAAATTTCGCACAATTTGTTACACGTTGATCAAATCGCTTGATAACGCGTCGTTCGATTTTAACATTCCGCGAACACTGAATGTGACTTCTGTCCGAAATTTTATTGTTTCAAGTGACTCACTTTGAAAATTGTCACGCTTCCGCGCTTAAATTCGTGCAGTCATTTGGATGATTTCTCTTAGTATAGCTACGTAATTTGACGAACGAACACCTCGATTATCGACTAACGAACGCCCTTGAAATTGCTGCGAGAATCCATTATCTGATGTTGATCAATGGACGTACGAACGAGAGATAAAGAGACGTGTAAGTACACACCGCTACTAAAGATGATAATGATCGAAGAATGATCTTTAAAGAGAAAGATGCTTCAGCTCAAGTTAATTATATAAAACGATTGAGTAACAAGAGTTATGGAGGAAATATTTTTATTCGATAACGTACAATTGTTCTATTAAATGCTTTTCTTTTTTTTCCTTCTTCCGTTTGAAGAGGGAAACTGTTACAATTTCACTCTAACAGGTTGTTGATACTGTCATGTACTGAATGTGTCATGTGAAATATCGAACGATACCAGGTAGGTATTTCTTAATCCATTCCACATTTTTCAAAGCCACGGACAGTGCCTTCTTCGCTGCATCCAACGTTGATCCTAATTGTTCGGAATGTCCTTGAATAAACGCACGTAGCTGGAAAAATTGGTAAATTAAGCGACGATTCAATTCCTTTAACGGAAAAATTTAATTAACTAACTACTAGATTTAAGTATTTTAATTACTTTAACTTAATTTAATATAATGCAATTTAATTTAAGTAATTAGAATTTAATTATAATTTAATTAAAAGTACTTTAATTTAATCACTTATACGTAATTTAATAGAATCGAATATTTATTACAATAAATATAATATTTATGTAATTTATTATAATAAATATATAATATATAATTATATGATATTTATATAATTTATTGTAATAAATATATAATATATAATTATATAATATTTATATAATAAATATATTTATCATATAAATATTTATTAAATAAAATATTCATTATATAAATCGAATATTTATTATTTAAAATACTGAAAAGTATTTATCTGTGAGACAATACCGATTCTGTTTGTTTCCTCGTTTTCATCCTTTCTCCAATACCGCTAATCACCTTTCCCAAAAAATCGTTTCCCCTTCTGAAACGAGAATTTTACATTTGTCGCGAAGAAATCCTCGACTTGAGATTAAATTTTTGGATGTTTAAAATTATCAAAATATATAATATATAATATATAATATATAATATATGATATATAATATATAATATATAATATATAATATATAATATATAATATATAATATATAATATATAATATATAATATATAATATNATGATATATAATATATAATATATAATATATAATATATAACATATAATATATCAAGAGTGCACTCATCGTTAAAACACATCTTCTTTGAACTTTTCGATCAAATACTCGAAAATATTAAAAAACATTGACACATTTGAGATACAAAATTCCACTGTGCTCGTTTGAAATGCACGAAAACAAAAGTGAATCTATCTATTTTTGATTAAACTTGCGAAACGTGAAACTTCTGTTTGATCATGGAAACATTAAAAATAAATAGAAATATATAAAGCGTATTATATAACTAGAGTATTTGTTGCAATATTTAGTAAAAGAGTCAAATTTTTACATAGGTTATTTTAACGATGTTCTCGTATGTTTAAAAATGTCTAAAAATTCGTAGTCTGGTTAAATAAAATATAGACGTTCCAATGCGGACTAAACGGTCAAAGGTTTTTATAATCTTTGTATACACGTACAGTTCGATGATTCTCTGTAAATTCGACCGAACGAATTCCAAAACGTGATCCACGTTCTCGACATTTCCATCTAAAATGGCATTCACTATCATCATTCTCTGCTGTTTACGGACATTTTGCTCATCTGTTACTGATAATTCGAGATACCTGCGGGAAACAATTCATATGAAAAACTGATTAAATGTAAGTGGGTTTTGTTTGAAGAACATGGCGATTCCAATTGCATTCAGTTTCAAATCAGATTTTAATTCGTACGATCTTATAATAATTTGTGTAATCTGGGAATCCAAATTGATTACTGGGTTATTTCTTATATAGGGTGGCCGCTGAAAAACTGAAGGGTTCGAAAATGTCATAACTTGTTCATTTTCAATCTTCTTTATGTTCTTCTCTTGTAGGTTGTAGAAAAAAATACTGAAAAAATTAATTATATTTCCAAATAAAATAATAAAAAGTTAAAAAAACATGCGTTTGTAAAAGTTACTTTTGTTTCATATCATTCAGTCTTTCAGTGACCAATCTATATCAATATATACTGCTCTCTAAAAAGAATTAGAACAATCGCGCAAATGATGAACTCGTTTTGTTTTATTTTCCAACGAAATTTCAAAAAACAAAACGATTGAAAATGAAAACTCTCCGATTCGTGCAATCCGAAATTTCTACGTAATTGCAATTCTTCTGGCGAGCTGTGTGTAAATTAAAATTTTGATATTGTACAATTATAATTATGATATAAATACATTTATATTTATAATAATTATAAATACTAATTAACTGTATAGTTAAATATTAATTAGAGAAGTTAATTCTAATTAATTCTGATTAAATAAATCTGATTAAATAAACGAACGTTTCTTGAACATTAAAATAGAAAGCTTACGAATTGATCAATTCAGATTCTCGTGTACATCCAAGGCCTTGCAGCAATAGATCTTGCTCAGTCTGTAGATCGGTGTTCAACCATCTATCCATCACCAAGTACCAATCTTTTCCGCCACTGCTACGAATTCCCTCGCAATAAACGAAACTCTTAACATCTCGCGGTATACTGACAGGAACAGAAATGAAATTTATCATTAATTATTAATTGTGCATAATGATTAGATATTTTCATTGTACGTATTCAGGATGTTCAGTATTTGCGTGACATGAAGGATGTCAATAACTAATGTTTTTTAATATACGTTTATTATACAAATTTTTAATATATTAATATATTAACATTTATTATATTATGAATTTTTAACGTAATAATATATATTATATAAATTTAGTATATTAATATTTGGAGTAATATTTACTATATTTAATATACATAATTATATAAATTTTTAATATAGTAACATATTAATATTTACTATAATATTTACTATATATAATATACATAATTATATAAATTTTTAACATAGTAATATATTAATATTTATTATAATATTTATTATATAACATTTATTATATTAACTATAATTTGAAAATATTACGCATCGTCAGTTACTTCCCTATGTCAAATTTTATATAAAAAATGTGACATAAAATTGAAAAAGAAATTAATTAATTGTTTATTTATTTAATTATTATTTTCCACGAAATTCATTATTTCATATAAAATGAAATTAATTCTCGCAAATGTCTAATCAATATTTCCAGGAATATTATAATTAATTTTGCTTTGCAATTAAGATAATTCAAGATTAAAATAAAATTTTCCGATCTGCTACTTGATATCACGCAAATTTGATTTAAATAATTCCTTTTCTTCTTCAAAGAAATGTTTCATAATATTTTGTAACATTGATAACATCAAATATTTCATACGTTTCATTAGGCTTTGTAATCCAATTGCGAAACAATGATTCCGAGACGTTTAAACAATCGACGCTGCGTACTAAACAAGAAGTCGTTAGGATTAGCTCTTTGTTCAGTTTTGCGTTAATATCCTCGTCTTTGGAATCCGTGAAATTCAGTTGCTTGTACATCGGTTGTAATAAACGATTTGCATGCTCCTGTTGTTGAACATAATTTGCACTTGATAATTTGAAGTGAGTGAAAAGTTGTCATTGAAATGTGAAGCAATTGTACGAAAGCTGTGAATAATTATCAGGTAACAAAATGCTATCTTGCAACCATATTTCGATTGATAATTGTTTTATAGTCTTAGTATCGAATTTTGTGAAATATCACTAAAAACCCAATCAAAAATGTTCAATGCAATCATTGCTAAAATATATCGTTGTCTGGTATTATAAACTTTGTATTATAAACCTTTAATTTAATACAATTAATTAATGAAATGTAATTGATTCAATACTTGTTGATTAAATAAAAAATAAAATTAAATAAAAATTAAATTTAGAAGCAGATTAAATAAGAATCCTAATAATTTTAATTCTTTTAAATTTAATTTCAATTCAATTTTTAAAAGTTTTCTCATAGTCTCAAGTAGTATAAAAGTATAAAACTATAAAATATAAAATGTAATTTTTATATATAAAAGTAAAAAATGTAAAATATAAAAATAAGAAAATATAAAATATAAAACATCAAATATGAAATATAAAACATAAAATATAAAATAGAAAGTATAAAATGTAAAGTATAAAATTTAAAATATAAAATGTAAAATATAAAAATAAAACATAAAATATAAAATATAAAACATAAAATATAAAATATAAAATATAAAATATAAAATATAAAATATAAAATATAAAATATAAAACATAAAACATAAAATATAAAATATAAAGCATAAAATATAAAATATAAAATATAAATTATAAAATATAAGATACAAAATATAAAATAGAAATTATAAAATATAAGATACAAAATATAAAATATAAAATACAAAATACAAAATACAAAATAAAATATAAAAGTAATATTTCTATAAAAGTAATTTTTATAGTCTCTCAATGTTCAGTTCCCAAAATTTTTAATGGTTACCTTTTACCCACTATTAGGTATTGCTGTACTTACTTGAAAAGCTCGTTGCACCCTCGTCCCGCTCAACATGTTGTTCAGAAACTTCAAATTATTGACAGCAGCGACCCACGGCTCGTAATCGATCTCTTGGACCAAATATTTCGAGAGGTTAAACGCGATCGAATAATCTATATAACCTGCTCTGGCTAAATTAAACGCGTCGTCTATGAGAGCAGCTCTGTTCACTCGGTGTATCTTCAGAAAATCCTTCGAGCTCAAGTAACGCGCGATCATCTTCCAATTGTCTTCGTCGTAATTCACTCGATAATATCCAGTTTGCTGGATGTTGAAAATAATCCATCTGCTCGAGGAAATATTGAGTGGCGCTGTGAAATTTTCACATTTTCGCTTCAGCCAGTATCTCGGTTTGACGGCGGAGAAATTCCTGGCTGTTTCAGTAGTGAAGGTCAATGGTATCCACCATTTCAATTCCGACTGCGACTGACCGCCAGTTTTGTTCCAACGAAACCGTTTCTGCGACACGATGAACGTTCCCGTATCGTAATTCCTGGTGACAGTCACCAAAGGATATCCTGGTTGGTTCGTCCACGATTCCATGATACCTTTAATCGACATATTTCTCGGCAGTTGGCCGTGGTTGTCAGTGGAACTTTGCAGATGTCTGTACAGATCGTGTGGAGTGGCTGCATCGTACGACCTGACATCGCGGAAAACAATTTTCTTTAGCTTTCGAGGTTAATCTCTTAATTTTTCAATTTCTGTAATTTTCGAAAGTAATTTCTTCGGTATTTAATTACGTTTACAAGCAAGACAGAAAGCGTTTGAATTACGTTGAATAATTGTGAAAATAATGTCAATCGACGAGGTGGATAAATTGAATTCTGTAGATCGAATGTTGTTATAAATGTTGCAACATTTGCATTGGGAATTTTCATACATTTATACGCAAATTTAAATACGCAAAAATCCAGAACGATACAAAAGATATAGAAAAATGTAAAATTATGGAAAGTAGAGTATTTCTTGTAACAAATGCTCAAGTTTCATTTCTTCAGTCGTATTCGCAAAAACGTGAGACTCGTTACTTAACAATGAAAATTTTAGTAATAATCGCTGATATGCATTACGCGCGCTACGTGAATGAAATTCTTTCATGTCTTTCATGTTATTTAAAAATAACGTAAATTATTGTAACACTTTGTAAAATACTCAAGTCATTGAGCAAAAATGTTGCTGATATCATTGCAGCACTTGTTCTTTTATTACAAAGTGTGTACAAGTTTTATCTAGTTTCTTAAATTGATAAGATATAAATTAATTCGATGCTTCCTTTATTATATAAATATTTCACACTTACGAGCATATTGTTTCAAAATAATTTCAAGGCACATTCAACTACAATTAAGTTATACAAAACCATACCGTAATAAATTTCAGTCTTAAAATTAATTGCAATACTTGTTGCACGATGACTCGTAAAAAAATAAAAATAAATAAAATTAATAAAAGAATGATATAAATATATAAAAACAGATGTAATTAATAAAATTATGATTAATAAATATAATTAATCAAATTGTAATTTATAAAAATAATTAATTATGTTTTGTATTTACAAAATCATGAAATTATAAAAATTACTAAATATATTAATTATATTTATAAAATTATAAAAATTATTAAATATATTAATTACATTTGTAAAATTATAAAATTATAAAAATTATTAAATATAATTAATTGTATTTATAAAATTATAAAATTATAAAAGCTGTATAATATAATTAATTATATTTGTAAAATTATAAAATTATAAAAACTGTTAAATATAACTAATTATATTTATAAAATTATAAAAACTGTTAAATATAATTAATTATATTTATAAAATTATAAAATTATAAAGTTTATTAAATATAATTAGTTATATTTATAAAATTATAATTATATAATATAAATATAATTATATATATTAATAAATATAATTATATAATAAAAGTATTAATAAAAGAATAAAGCGAAATACATATCGAAAGCTTCATGGAAATGGAATGACTGTTAAAAATCGACAAATGAATTCTTTCATATTATTAGCGAAAAAACAGAATATCTGATTTTGTAAAATGCTCACATGTTTTTCACGTAGCTTCGTAAACCATCTCGAAACGCTGATTCACCGATCACGTGAGAGAGCATGCGGATCACAGACGCACCTAAAACAAGCCACTCAATTTTTTCCAGTTGCTCAAGATCCAGTTGCTATCGATAATTCACAGTTATCGAGCTGCTGAAAATAATCAACTTGGAGAAAAATAGAGAAATAAATAATCAAGTGTTATTAGGTTTGATACTTTCATGACCAATGTCACACGATGGATTAACAATCAACAATTATATTCAATTTACTGTGGAATTAGAAGATTACCCATTTATCTATGAAAATATTGTAGCAATATGTTTCAGATTTTATCTAAAAGATAAAATAATATTTTTATAATCTTTATACTTTTATTTGTTCTATTTTTATTTGTTTATATATGTATTTCCACTATTGGATTTCAAAAGTCAATGAAATCGTGAACACAATGTTCTACGTAACGTATCATGAAGAATGAAATTATTCGATTCGTCCGTCATTTTCCAAATAAGATAATACTAATTTCTAATTTCTAATTTTTAATCCTACGAACCACCATTGCGAATTATTACCATATTGAATATAAATCGAGAGATGGAATAGAAAGAATATTTTTACGCTATTATAACTCAATATTATTTACAACTTATTGTTAGTTAAAAAGTATTTATAACTCAATATCATAAATGATATTATCACTTAATATTTTAGGAACAGGGAAGAATATTTTTACGCTACACGTATTATAAGATTCCTCTCTTAGCTAAATTATTTGACAAAAACTCGAACCAAGTGTTTCTACCTTTTTTGTACGAAACGAAATCTAGCACCGCCATGATGCTATTAGGAGATCCAACGTTCCTCCCGTTCATAACTCTGTCGTGATCCGCCGAGTCCAGCAACATCGCAGCTTGCAACGTATCTACCACGAATTTGTCCATCATTCTCCATGTTGGCTGCACCATCGACACTGCGAAATATTGGAAATACGAGGCGAGGCCCTCCTTTAACCAAGCAACGTCCCAGAACGCTGGTGTGACCAGGTTGCCAAACCACGTGTGAGCGTACTCGTGGGCCATTGTGGTGAATCCGTCGAGCATGTTTCTCGTAGGTGTTAGCCAATCGTCGTACAACACCACAGACTCTCTGTACGTGATCATGCCCCAGTTTTCCATCGCGTGGAAATTGAAATCGGGAACCGCGATCTGATCCATCTTCGGGATTGGATTGTCGACGAGGAGCCAATGGTTCAGGAACGAGTAGATCGACTGGCCTTGATTCAGAGCGATCGATCCACGGTGATTCATCGATCGTCGCGTCCACATTCGAAAACTCTGCGAAAATCGGAGGTGATTCGTCGACGATTCGGAAACGAAGTCGTGCATCGCCCAGCCTAACTGGTACGTGGACATCCGTGGTGTTGCTTCGAATATGTACTCGTTTCTGTTTACAAAAAGCATGTAAATTTTAATACTATTATCGATATTAAAGTGATTTTAATAACGATAAAGTTTTGGAGTATCTGTTTTGTATTTCAATCGCTTAGCAAACGTAAATTTTCAAGTATAAAAGTGTGAACATAAGAATGTAAATTTTAATACTATCTACTATACTATTTACTATTTAATACTATTTACTTTATTTTAATACTATTATCGATATTAAAGTGATTTTAATAACGACAAAAGTTCTGGAGTTTTCGTTTTATATTTCAATTGCTTAGCGATCGTAGATTTTCAAGTATAAAAGTGTGAATATAAGGATGTAAATTTTAATACTAATACTATCGATATTAAAGTGATTTTAATAACGATAAAGTTTTGGAGTTTTTGTTTTGTATTTCAATTGTTTAGCGATCGTAAATTTTCAAGTATAAATGTGAATATAATAATATAAATTTTAATA
>NW_025110070.1:621754-630879 GCF_011392965.1 Frieseomelitta varia
ATATTAGTAGTATTCTGTTAATAGAACACAATAATATAGTATTCTCTCGTCAACAGAGTGACTGCAAAATATATGCAGAATATTAGTAGTATTCTATTAGAATATAGTAATATAGTATTCTCTCGTCAACAGAGTGACTACAAAATATATGCAGAATATTAGTAGTACTCTATTAATAGAATATAGTAACATAGTATTCTCTCGTCAACAGAGTGACTGCAAAATATATGCAGTATATTATAGTATTCTATTAACAATATATAGTAGTATAGTATTCTCTCGTCAATAGAGCGATTGCAAAATATATGCAGTATATTAGTAACATTCTAATGGAATATAGTAGTATAGTATTCTCTCATCAACATATGTATGTCAATATACTTTGTCCTGCCATTTTCTTTGTAGAAGCTCCGGTAAAATCCAAACACATCGTCTCGTATCTCACCCTCGAACTCGATCGTCAACGTGTACTCACTGGGCTCCAGTACCCTCTCGGTTTTTACAACGTAGAACTGCCTTTCTCGATCGTGAAACTGGCACAGGATATTCTCGAGGCTCGAAGGAGATTTGCTTCGACGAAGAGTCACCTGTTCCTCTACGATACGCAAACCATCGCTGTGCAACACGATAGTGTTTGTCGGTTCGAGGACTTTCAGTAGTATCGACACCAATCCGAGATACGTGAAGTCTCTCTCGTTCTTCTCCAAATGAACAGTGTATTTCGTCGGGACGACATCTTTGGGAAGTCTGTACGACAAGTGATCGGTATTGTTCTCGGTTGCGTTTCTCTTGGACGACAGATTGCGAGGGCACACGTCGAGTAGCGTCACTGTTGCAAACCCGGTGATCAAATGTATGAGGATGCAGAATTGTAATTCACGCTTCATGGTACTACTGTTATTATTATTATTATTACGTTTCGTGCATCGGTATTGCGATCAGAAGCTGTTAACGTCGTGTTAACCACGTTCATCACCAATCACTGAATCCACAATAATTTCGTTTATCTTTCAGTCACTGGTTCGATAGCGCAGCTCTTTTCAATCCAATCTCGTCAATCTCTGCTGAAGAGAAGGCAGAGACCTGATAAAATGGGTAATCGTGTGAGATCGGGAGTGATTTTGATTTTCTTGATTTTCTCGAAATTATTTATATATTCTATTTCGAGTTGGTTTTACGATTTAATTTTCATTTGCGCTGTTTATTAATTTTGAGAATGTTTGCAACAGTGACAGATAATAAACTGAACATTAGCATAGTATGAAGATAGTAGAATATTTTTGAATTTAATTATTTTAAGGGAATCTGATTTAATAATTAAAGTTTGTATTTAATAATGAATAATTAATATTTAATATTTAATATTTAATAATTAAAGTTATAATTTATATTATAATTAATTAATTTAAGAATTAAAATTATAATTTATATATTTATTATAATTTATTATAATTTAATATTTAATAATTAAAGTTTGCATTTATTTTCTTTTTAATAATTAAAGTTTGCTTTGTTACGGGCGGTAACGTTGTACAATTATTTTTGTAGCTTTTATCTTGGTTAAGCAACTCCGATTATTAAGAATGTTCGTTATTTACTAGTAATATTTCAATCTCATTTTTCTTCTTACTTAATGTTGCTTTATCTAAACGCTGTGCAATGAACTTCTACTGTATTTCATCAGTAGGTTAAACCTATTAAGAACAATTAAAGAAAACAGGAATTTATCAGCAATAAATTATAATCTTATCGCTTTATATACAGTACTTGACAATTGATACGTTTGCGTTTTACAAGATGTTCGTGATTACGAAGTTGCCTGCTTGATGCTTGCCAATGCTAATTGTTTAATTGCGTTTCAATCTGTCAGCTTTATTTCATTTGTAAAATTATTTTAAAGGATAGTTGGTGGCGATAATAATTCAAAAGACGGTTTGACAAATTACATTAGGAAATTTAACAATCAGCCATCCATTTCATAAATTGTTTCAAAATTCAGTTTTAATGCAGTTGGGGATTTTTTAAATAACATAAATATAAATAAATTATTTTTGTAGTAGCTGGCATTAATAATTCGATTTGATCGAAAATCACAGATACCTACGCCTTTTTTGATTTGCAACGGTGACAGATGATAAACTGAAAATTAGCGTCGCATAAATGAAGATCATAGAACATTTTCGAATATAAATATTTTAAGAAAATTTAATAATTAAAGTTTGCATTTATTACTCTGTACGATGTTTTATTTAACACGGCGCCATAATAATCGTACAGTTTCGATGAAAAGTAAATTAAATAATTTTATGTATTACTATTATTGTTATTAATGTAATTTTATGTTTCTTTTCTTCTTTCGTGTTATACTTCTTATCAATGATCATGAGGTATCAAACTACGATGATATTACACGCAAATGATGCTTTGCAATTAGCAATCGATCAATGTAAATTTTGTGTAACGTTACATTGATCCTTTTGTTTCGTAATTTTATCAGGAGGGGAAAGGAAAGACACGATAATTCTTCTCGTACGATGAAAAACAGACGAAAATTACCACGTTTCGATTGTTTTATTCTGAGCAAAGTACAAAACACGTTCCAGCTTAAAGTCTAACCGCAAAACTTGCGGATTTCTGCGGCCGAGCGTCGTGGCGTAAGCTCGCAATAATTTAATTTAAGGCAACTCTGTCGTAAATCTATGTATACGCGTTCACGTCCTCTTCAAATATATTACTATTCACCACCGTCGTATAAATCATAAAGTTTCGTTCCCTTATTACAAGCTGACTCGCAAACATAATAAGTTTCCTACGCGCTCGTTCCTTCGAGCAATTGAAGAAGAAAAAAAAAAAAAAGAAAAAAAGAAAAAAAAAGGGAAAAGGAAGAAGAAGAACGAAACCCGAAAGATCGTTCGGAACTTCGGATAACAAACTACTCCGACTAGACAAGCAAGCGATTGATTTTCCAAGCAGAATGCGTTCATTGTAATTACAAATAACGTGCGCTATTTACAGAATCCCTCTTCAACGTACACTCGGGATCTCGACGCTGTATTCTACGAAGAATAAATTAATGTATCATAGGAATAAATTGTATTGAACGGTCAAGTGAAGCTTACGAGCTTCTTGCAGTTGATTTGTTCTCTGTGAGAGAGAAAAGAAATGATAAAAATTAAGAAGTACAGACTGTTCATTGTGCCGATGGTAATTTAGGCTGTAGACATTTATGCCAGAAATGAGTACGAGGATAAATAAAAATGTCTAATAGAGAGAAAGAAATAAACTAAAGTTAAAAGTATCGAAAGTGTTACATTTTGAAATGTACTCGTTCGGGCGAATGCGAATTACTTTTCTGCGTCTGGGTGAAAATGAGCTCGCATAAATGCTCACGGTTGTGTAATGCAAGACTAATATAATGAATGAAAAATGTTCCTCTTAAACGTACGTGTACAAAACGTTTATGGTAATCGTCATCAGCTTCTTCTCTGTTCTTCAATTCATTCTTCGATACAGTAGGCAAAGCATAAAATATATAATATCACTATTTAAATTGTCGAGAAGATTATTTGCATTGCGACTTATTGCTTTCAGCGAATTCGCGTTTCGTACGATAATAATATATTAATAGAATAATCCGTAGGAGTAGAAATCTTATGAAAATCTTCGGTTTCAGTTATACGATCTTAATAATAGTTCAGAAGTCAACATCAGCGATAGGAATTTCATTGTCGACTTCATCAGCAATTCCGTTCAACTTTCAACGTTCCGATCGAGCTAGTTTCGCACCGACGGAGCGAAGTATCCAATACTAAATGCATATAATACTAATTCTCACTCCGACATCGACGCCAGTACGTTTCAATAAATTATTGTCTGCCTCTGTAAACAGTACGCCGAGCGAATTAATTCCTAATCGAATGAATTCAGTGTGAACGACCGCACATTGGACAGGACCGATGAAAAAGTTCGTTCGTTTATTTACGGCGGTTTATTTATTGTGTTGAAAGCGAGTTAAAAATAAATTAATTAAAAATAACAACGGCCATCTTCATCCGTGTGTCCCCCACTTACGCTTTTAATTGAGATTTCAGTTGAAAAGGAAGAACGAACTTTTGCATTTGACTTAATGTCAAGTTGAATTGTTTCTTTTTCTTTTTCTTTTTTTTTTTTTTCTACGATTTTTACTCATATCTTTGAATCGTATTTGCACGAATCTCGAGTTACTGCGAAAGCATAAATGTGACTCTGTGCTCTTTTTTTGGTTCAAGTTAAAATCATTAAAATCTCCTTTCTCTTAGCTTTTTATAACATTGTGCAGTTTGGAGATATTAATCCACTTGTTTCACTATTGTATTCCATCGATACATCATCGACCACTTGCGCTGAAACGACGTGCCACGTTCTTTTGTCCCAAAATTGTGACATCTTTTTCCTCAGTTTCTAAGTACATTTAAGTAAAACAGAAATAGGCGAAACAAATAATATATTTATCACAGCTCAATAATTTCTATCCAGCGATATCGTACCGACGAATTATTGTGTCACGGTTTGGTCACTCGTTATGGTCCGCAATCGGCTGCCAACACAAGCGGTTGAATACGTGAAACCTTATATATTAGTCTATTTATTTAAAAAAATCATTAGTTTAGGAGACATTTTAGTTTTAATTTTGTAAAATTATCGTATGAAAGACAAAGGTAGTATAAATACTATCCATCTTCTTCCGTGTCTTTCGTACGATAATTTTACGAAATTAAAATTAAAATATCTCCTAACGATTTTTTAACACATAAATAGGTTAATACTTTTTTTATAAAGAATATAAACTGACGTAACAAAAAAATATATAACTCCATTTAAAGAAACATTGATGACCTTCATATGTCCTCTACACGTCCTACAAGAAAACCAGTGCCACGCACGTTGAGAACTTTTCGTCCCAAAATTTCCTCAGTTTTAAGTATATTTAAGTGAAACAAAATATGCAAAGCAAGTAATAAATTTATCACTTCTCAATAATTTCTGTCCAGCGACATCGTACCAACGAGTTGAAAACGAAAGCGACGAATTATTTTATACGGTATTGGTCACTCGTTATGGTCCGCAATCGGCTGCCAGCGCAAGTGGTTAAAAGGGTAGTAAATTAGATTAGTTTAGGACACATTTTTTTTTTTTTTTTCAGAACAAATCAGAATAGATGAGAATAAACAGTTGCTACTGTTGACCTGTTAAAGATGATTAATTTAACAAGTGAAGGAAGTATTTGGTCGTAGAGTTTAATTTCAAGAGAACCGGGGAAGTCAGTTTGCTACCTTCCTTCAGTCTTTTGAATTTCCAAAAACGAGCTTCAAAAAATCAGGACACCTCCAAAGAACTCGAGGGTATAAAAAAATTTAAAAAAAAAAAAAAAGAAAAAAGAAAATTCGATGTAAATAAAAATAAAGGTAGAACCTGGTTCTTTCAGAATAACTCGAGATTGCGAGGGCACGTTCCAATCACAGAGCAGTTTCCAGCGTCGGAACGCTCGGGCTACGCGCGACGTTCTGCACCGCGGGATTCTGAGGTGACTCGGATCTCGCGCGAAACATCCTCTGCGCGTAACTGTTGCGCTCGTTGCCGACGGTGGGCGTGCTAGCCAGGAACTGCGCCCTGGCCAATTGATTGCTAATCCGCCTCGACTCGAAAGCGTTTATCGCTTGCTGGCACGAGGGGGTGAGCTGCGAACAATTCGCAGGAGGATACGAGATCATCGCGGTGTTGCTGATCTTCGCGTCGATCGAAACGGACGATGGAACGCTCGAGATCGACGAGATCGGAACGTTGATCGGGCGATTGTTGTCGTCGGTCGCGGTGAAACTCTCTGTGCATGCTTGTTGCTGCACGTTTAAACTGTTGGATGGTTCCCTCTCCTCCGTGCAAGAAGATTCCAAGTTAGTGCCGGAGAACGTTAATCTCTCGTTGCAAGCGACCGGATCTTTGTCGATTTCCGGCAGATCGCTGCAGAGATCCAATTGCTGCCTGACGTTCAGCCTCGACACCGGCGACGCGTTCTCCGGAGAAGGTTTCATCGCCTTCTCCTCGGCGGCCGTGTCCTCGATTATCGTCGACGACAACACGTCCGTCCGTGGCGTTTGAAACCTCCACACCGAGCGAGGACTGAGGACTTTGGCCAACGAGGCCGTTTGCTGCACGGTCGGCGACGATTGTTGTTGCTGCTGGCTTTGCTGTCGCGATAGCTTCAGTTGCTCCGCCGCCGAAAGCCTCGCCGGCCCGGTCTTCACGCTCTGCTGGAGTAAGAGACGTTTGAAGTCCAGCCGAGACGTGGTCGGCGATGGTGGCTGAACGTTCTGCGATATCTGGAACGAGGTAAATTCGATTTGTAAACTCGAGATGTTGAATACTACTCGAAGTACGGTGAAAAAAAAATCGTACAGCTAGGTTTCAAATGGAATATGATATATATATCTATTGACCGATGGAGCTTAATATTCCCAACAAAGTATTAAACGCTTGTGTTGCGCTGGCAGCTGATTGCGGACCGTAACGAGTGACCAAGCCAAACAATACAATAATTCGTCGCTTTCTTCTTGAACACGTCGCTTTGGCGTCACTGAATAGAAATTATCGAGAAGTAATGAATTTACTATTTGTTTTGCCTGAGTTATACCTAACACTAGAACTACCACAGCGATCAAAATGACCAGTTTATAATTGTATAGAGTAATTGTAGAGTTACAAGTGTTATAATTGTAGAGTTACATTTTTTTAAAAATTCGAGTGGTTTTTGCAGAATATATGAATAAAAGTTCGTGTTCATTATTGTATTATAAATCTTTTCCTATTCCTTGCATTCTAATTTCTTTGACTCAATTTTTATACTTTAGTCCTCGGTAGTTCTAGTGTTAAATGTACTCAAAAAATATAGTTAAAACTGAGAAATGTATTTAAAAAACGTACTTAAAACTGAGAAAATGTAGTATATTTTGGGACAAAAAATTCCAGCGCAAGAGGTTAAATCTACGTACGTCAAAAAATTACTAGTTCAATTTTATAAAATCTGCATGCATTAAACAATACGAACGCAAGAATATTATTCCTCTCTTTTCTTGAATTTCAACAGAATTAAGACTAAAATGTATTCTGAATTCATGATTCTTTTAACATAAATAAAATTTGATAGAATTTTGTAAGAAATAATGACCTTCATACGTTCATTTACAAGAGAGTTGCTTGCACTAGACTAAAACTCTCTTGAGGTAACTTTAAAATATTTTCATTTCTTGTCTGAACTACTTTCTTTCTACGATAGGTCTGCTTATACGAGTAGACATCCTGTGTTCCCCCAATCATATCTTATGTTCCATGTTTCAATTTAAAAGTGTTATACAGAGTGTATCTATGTACTTCACAATTAGATCATTAGATTCACACAATTTTATTTCCTCATAAACATAACTGAAAAAACGAAGAATGGAATAAAAATTTGCTCGAACACGATAATAAACATTCTACCTTGAGCAGAATTTACAAATTTTCCTTTCGAAAACCGTGTTACATGTATTCTGAAATTTTAAACTTCTCAGAATTTATTCATAAACATTCGAGACCTATTCATAACAGTATTGAAACTAGTATTTAAACCACACAAACATACCGTGGCAAATCTCTGCGACTCAGAGGTCCAGTTGTTTCTGTTCGTAGGCGTTGTTGTCTTCGCCAACGAATTGGTCGATCCGTACGGAGAGAGATTCTCGTTGTCGTCTTTGATATTCAGTCTTTTCTTCGATTTGTGTATCGCGGCGAACAGCTCCTCGTTGGACATGGTGCTCTTCGTCGGCGAGAGGATCAAGTTGGTCGGCGTGCTTCGGCCAGACGAACTTTGGACAGGCGTGCTTCTTCCAGAATTCGGCATCGACAACGAGCTGTTATTGTTGTTGCTGGCGGTTAGAGCCAAACGTTCGGCAACAGTTGGCATACTACGGCCGCACGACTTGAAACTATTGCCGTAGCTGTGCCCGATCGGCGAAATTGGATTGTACTTTAACGCATCAGCACTTGGAGACTTCGTAACGGGATCATGAACAGGCGAGGACGCGAAGAATCGATATCCAAGCGCTGTCAGTCCTAATGGTGTTGCGAATCTGGGTGAAGAAAAAGAAGAATCGCCGGTGACTTCTGTTTCGACATTGCGTTCGTGGTATCATAGTGTGAAATCGCAAAATTTTCCAGTAAAGAAAAAGTTTCTTTTAAACTGCAATCAATTGCTTTTCCCTCTCTTCTTCTACGTTGTCAGTATGATAATTTATTTATGAATGTAATAATCTATGTGACGCGGGCGTAACATCGAACACAATCGAACATTGGTATTTACTTTTATATAAGAAATCGTTAGGCTAGGAATCTTTTGCACATTCTTTTTTAATAAAGCACGAACAAAAATGCATCGACAGAAATTTCTGGGTGGGCAAATGAAATAAAAATATCATGATGCTAGAGAAGCAATTTTAGATTAAAAAAGTCAATTCTAGATCGATCGTTTAAATCGAAAACTAGGCCAGATATTCTGCGTTTCCCAAGTTACATTCCATATTATATATTTTACGTTCATTGCCTTCTAAACTATATTTATGTGTTACTGCTTTAATAACAGTTAGAATTTTTTACTGTCCTCCGTTTCATATTTCAAACTAAATTATAAAGTTTCAAGCTATTTGAAACTAAATTATAAAGTTTGAAACTATTTTAAACTAAATTGTAAAATTTTAAATTATTTTAAACTAAATTATAAAGTTTCAAGCTATTTTAAACTAAATTATAAAGTTTCAAGCTATTTCAAACTAAATTATAAAGTTTCAAACTATTTCAAACTAAATTATAAAGTTTAAAACTATTTTAAACTAAATTATAAAGTTTCAAACTATTTTAAACTAAATTATAAAATTTCAAACTATTTCAAACTAAATTATAAAATTTGAAACTATTTTAAACTAAATTGTAAAATTTCAAACTATTTTAAACTAAATTATAAAGTTTCAAACTATTTCAAACTAAATTATAAAGTTTCAAACTATTTTAAACTAAATTATAAAATTTCAAACTATTTCAAACTAAATTATAAAATTTGA
>NW_025110070.1:631032-666878 GCF_011392965.1 Frieseomelitta varia
TATTTTAAACTAGATTATAAAGTTTGAAACTATTTGAAACTAAATTGTAAAATTTCAAACTATTTTAAACTAAATTATAAAATTTCAAACTATTTCAAACTAAATTATAAAATTTGAAACTATTTTAAACTAAATTGTAAAATTTCAAACTATTTTAAACTAAATTATAAAGTTTCAAACTATTTCAAACTAAATTATAAAGTTTGAAACTATTTGAAACTAAATTGTAAAATTTCAAACTATTTTAAACTAAATTATAAAGTTTCAAACTATTTTAAACTAGATTATAAAGTTTGAAACTATTTGAAACTAAATTGTAAAATTTCAAACTATTTTAAACTAAATTATAAAGTTTCAAACTATTTTAAACTAAATTTCAAACTATTTCAAACTAAACTATATAAATCACAAATTACAACGTAGAATAAAATCTAGATTAATCTTCTGACGAAAGCTAGATCGATTCCTGCACATGTAGATATTTTACGCTCTTACGCTACATTTGCCAGTTATTACTCCAATACTAATTCCACTTACTAATTCCAGTATCATTAAATTTACCGCAACGATGAACCGGCCAATAATAATAAATGTTAAATTTTAAAAGTTTATTTAAAAGCTTTAAAGGTGTAAAATTTCATCTGAGGTTTAACCGAATCAATTATCAAGCCCGTCAACAGAACGAACATAATATAAATACGAACAAAATACGATACACAACAGAGTCCCACGTAGAATTCCACGAATTCTGAACCCACCTGTTTCTAAAATCCACAATCGTCTGTTGCTCCCGACCATGCGTCAACCTGTCCTTCGTCTCCCCGTTCTCCGGGATTCTCCTGTTCAATTCCACCTGAGAACCGTATACGTTTGGATCCTGTTCTATCATCACCTTCTGGCCATGCCTGGCGAGTACGTGCATCGTGCTCAATGAACCACGTCCGAGGCCCCTCGTGATATCCGGCGTGACGCTTCTCGGTGGCTCAACGTCCCTCTGCGGCCTTCTCGACGGTAGCGTGTAGAACTGCTGTTCCTTCCCAGGCGCGTAGCACTGCTGGTTCCTCGCGTTTCGCATGTACACGATTTGACGCTGGTCGCAGACCTTGGAATCCTTGCCACGTTCGAATAATAATTTATTGTCGTTGCAGAGAGTTCGCCGAGGATCGTGAGCATAGACGTTGAGGGGGTAAGCCGTCTGTCGGCCATAGTTGACGGTCGTCGTCTGTCGCTTCTCGCAGATCTGTATCTTCTGAGGCGTGGGAGGATCCTTCAGGATCTCACGGATCTTCTCCCTCTGACATTCCTCGGGCTTAGGCGGCGAGATATAAGGCGGCGGCTGAACTATCCCGTGGGGAGGCACCGAGTCTATCGCCAACAGTGTGTTGTCTGAAACAGAACGATCAATCATCCCCCTTGTCTCCGGGTGTCTCGCGTCTTTTATCGTCTAACGATTAATTCGAAGAGTTTTTGCAGACGAAACCTTGCTCGGATTTCAGTGGCCGAGATTTTCTTCGAGACGTTTGAATCTGAGTAATCTGACTTCAAGCTTGGATCTAGTTTTTTTTTTTTTTTTTTTTATTAAATCAAGTCAATTTTAATTAAATTTAATTAATTCAATTTTAATCTTAATTCAATTTAATTAAATCAAATCAAATTAATTTTAATTAAATTCAATTTTTCTTTAACTTTAATTAAATTGTAATGAATAAAATATTTCTAATAATTAATTTTAATCAAATAAATTGAATTTTAAGTTCAAGTTGAATTAAGTAAATTAGATTAAATTGGTTTCCTCTGTAATTATTTATATTTTTGTTTCTATTACTTTTGAAGTATATCATCTCGTCGAAGAGAGTGTGTAAAATTTTCCTGACAGTATTCTACACTTTTAAATTAAAGTTTGACTCAAGTCAAGAAATTTGGGTCTTGAAGTTTTTTTTTTAAACTCGATATGGAATAGTCGAGGCCAAATGAAATATATAACACACGTGTTACTAAAATGCAAACAACTTGAAGTCAAGTGACTCGTTTAACGAAGAAATATGTATCAAGTCGATTAAATAACTTCCAATCAATTAAATAATATTCAAATTGATTGATCAGAACAAGGTTTAAGAAAATCGTTCTCAAGCTTTGCGAATAAAATTCGATCGTTTGTTCTATTTGTTAGACACTGATTTGACTACATAAATTACTACACGCATTTATTTATTTATAAATTTTCGCGAAGAATATGCTACTAATAGATATTGCTTTCAGTTGTTCGTTTTAGTAAAAGAAACTATCTATTACATTTGTTATTGGTCTCTTAGATTTTTATTTTTCGATTAACACTACGTATTTCATTGACGTAAAGTATATTCGAATCTTTTAAAAATAATTCATTGAACGATTTGAAACTAACAGAACAAGTATTACGATTTGTTAATAGCATTGTCATTAGTGAGGATGACAAAAAGCAAGCATAAAGATATTTGCAAATGCAAGCATGCAACAAAGGCTCGTCGAGAAAACTAAAAGCTCATCGATCAATCACTCGGGAGTCCGGTACGGAATGCAGATTCGTGACTACCATAAATCATGTTAAATTTCAAAAAAAAAAAATAAAAATAAAACGAGACTGGAATATTTCATATCGGTGAATTAAAAAATAATACAGTGACTCAGCATTGCAAAATTTATAAATTGAAATTTAGTCTATATTTAATTTCAATTTTATAATAGAAGTCTGTGGATTTTCATACAGTATGCAGAAATGTGTAAAAATATTTAAAAATATAGATAATATTTATATAGTGAATAAAAGAAATTACGTAAATTTTATTTTGTTATTATAATGAATAAAAGAAAATACGTAGATTTTATTTTGTTATTATTTTTTTTTTAATGTATTCATAAAGATGTATTTTATAATTAAAATACATTTACGAAAGATACTTTTATGAGTTGCTATATTTCAAACATTTTTTTCATTTCATCGAATTTCAAAATTTTCATGTATTTGCGAAAAAGATGAGAAACCTTGTTCTATTTGATCGACTATAAAGGATGACAATGAACATTCTGCATCGAACTCGCGCGTTTTCTGATGAAGACAAAAAAAAAAACAAAATGTACTCACCAACTATGGTACTACGACATGTATTCGTGAGCTACTAGCGAGGTTGCCACACGCGTGTGAGGTGCATTTCTATTTTTTTTTCTCTAAAACTAGTATGCATATGTACACAGACCAATGTGCACGAGTGCGGACAAAGAACAAATTGGGAAGTGAGTAAAAAAAAAAAAAAAATACATAGAGAAGGCAAACGATAGGTTGGGACAGGCTGGAGTTGAACAATGGCTAGAATTTCTGTCTGAAATCAATCGAATTTTCAAGGCCACTGCGATGAGAATTTACAAGCCTAAATAAATTAAACAGGAAGTTAAAATATCGCGTTGATTGAAATTTAATTAACTACTTTGATATTTCCTCTTTTACAATACAATACTTTCCTTGAAATTTTAAGTAACGCATTTTGAAATAATAAAACAATATTAATCGAAATATTGAAAATATCATTGAATCAAGGTACTATTTTAATTGCAACACTATACGTATATTTCAAACGTTATAAATATCAAAGTACTAAGCGTTTCAGAAATAAAATAAAATATTGTACAAAGGCAAACACGTAGAAGAGAATGAAATTATGTGCTTGTTTCTTCGGTGGCGGAGAGGACAGCCTTGAGAAACCGATCGATTTTAGGCGAACTGTAATATTTACAGTGAAAGGATCGGACGATACATGATACAGGTGAAACGTGAGCGAAGAGAAACAAAAATAACAAAATGCAACCGTGATTTACATAAAAAAAAAAAGAAAAATGATGTCTCTATTCACATACATTCCTCGTAAAGGTTGAACGACGATAAATCGTTCGTCGGTATGTACATTCGAATAACAAGATGCGCTGTGTTTGTCACTGATCAAATACAAAAAAAAGGAAAAAAAATAAGAGAAAAAAAAGAAAGAGAAATATACACAATTTATGGACATACAAGTGCACACAAGTAAGAAATACATTATATATATATATATATAGTAACACATACGTATGTACATATACAGTATAAAATGCTGCATGCTCCTCTACCCAGGTTGTAAGTAGATCTCTAGATATTAGTCGCAAGCTGATTAATTCTTGCCGTAGCGAGAGAAATATGAAAATATGATGGCATTTAGTGATGGTATTTCGTTTCAACGGTCAACACGATGACACCGAATGTGAATTCTAAATTAATTAAACGGATACTCGAGTGTGCGATTGAAGTTATTCGTGCAGAGTGTTTTTAAATTGCTCGTTCAACCTTAGGATTGCGTTGTATCATCCATATTGGTGAAAAAAATATCATGCAAATGTCGGTGTGTAATTACAATAGCTGACAAAATATTCTTCAATTTTGATCCTTTGGATCATTTCGTCTTTGAATGTAGAGATCTAAACTAGTGAAAGTGGAAAAACTTAGCTAATTAAATACTTTTTATGAAACCAAAAGACAAATTTATCGAAATTTCTGATAAATAAGGCTCGTCGCAAAATTCACATTCACAGAACAATACTGTAAAATTGCAAGATTCCGTTGCTTTAAAAATTTTGCTTACACGTTTAACTTTACATATATAATACATATTAAACTTTAAAACAAACAAAATTATTTGCAAATAGATCTATTTTTCACTATTAACCACTTGCGCTGGCAGCTGATTGCGGACCATAACGAGTGACCAACACCGTACGCAATAATCCGTCGCTTTCTTTTTCAACTCGTCGGTATGACGTCACTGAACAGAAATTATTGAGAAGTGATAAATTCATTATTCGTTCTGCCTATTTCTGTTTTACTTAAATATACTGAAAACTTAGGAAATGTTGCAATTTTGGAACAAAAAATTCTCGACGCGCGCGACAAGTCATTCCAGCGCAAGAGGTTAACCACTTGACTGCGGACCATAACGAGTGACCAACACCGTACGCAATAATTCGTCGCTTTCTTTTTCAACTCGTCGGTATGACGTCACTGAACAGAAATTATTGAGAAGTGATAAATTTATTATTCGTTCTGCCTATTTCTGTTTTACTTGAATATACTTAAAACTGAGGAAATGTTGCAATTTTGGGACAAAAAATTCTCGACGTGCGCGTCAAGAGGTTAATGCAATAGATTCCTAAAATTGAAACGAGATGCCTGACAAAACACTCTGCATAAAATCTCCGACGTGTGCATTATTCTCTCGTTTTTATTAGCAAATGGTGCACGCGTGATGCCGATGAGCGTATGAAAGATCGATTGGCAACGATTGGAGCTCCCATGTTTGAAGTTAGTCACCAGAATGTTAGTGCTGTACGCTACTTACAACGAGGGGGGCGAGCACGCAAAACGGCTAACATGCGACACGACAAAGTCACGGGGCACACTTGCGTCTTCACCGCATGCCGAAACTTGAACTCGTTTTGCTATAATATCTCACTAAGTTTCTCTCTTCTTCTTGTTCTAGCTATACATCGCGTGCGTAATTTATTCACGAATAAACGCTGGCCACACGAACAGAAGCGTATATAACACGTTTTGGTCTAGTTACAATTACAGAACTTCTTTCTCTCTGTCTCTCTCTCACACACTCACATATACACACACTCTCTCTCTTTCTCACGAATAATTTTCAAAAATCTAACGCAGAAAAGACAATCGAAATTTTTAGAGAAAATATACAAGAGCGTGGTTTATTACAATTATCGTTTTCAGTGATCGATCAACGATTTTCATCTTTCGTGTTATTATTATTTCTGTGCCTCGCCACCTTGACCAACAACGAAGAAACAGAGACAAAAAGGAGTGGTTCTTTACTCGTTTATTTCTTGTACAGAGTTTCATTATAATAAAATCTGGTTGACGTGAATACTGTTGTCTACAGTTGTGTTTAAGACTGTTACTCGAGCACTATGACTAAGAAATAGATTCCAAAAAATTGACCCTGAAATCTACAAATTAGAAAAAAAGTACATCTAACGTCTCGCTTTCTACCATTTTTTTTTTCTTTCTTTTTTTTGACAACACCAAGTCCTCCTAAAAAATTCCGCTTGAACGTAACGAAAATAATGTGTCTCTGATGAATGAAAATGATGAATTAAATGATACGTTATCTCATTCGACCGAATTACATTAGCTTGCTCGAACGTTAGATTACTTCATTATTTCGCTATCATCAAGTGAGATTTCTTTTTTTTTTCTTTCATTTTACATTTGGACGATTATCTCCAATTTCTGTACGTCACACGTTTGTTTTCTTATTTGAATAATCAAATTAACTCAAGAAATTACACATTTGGAAACGATCTATTGGAATCTCTCGCATTAAATAAAGCCATTCTCGTTTCTATAAAATGGCAATAATAAATTATTCGAAACACCAATTGTTATTATTTCCTAGTTTATTTACAAATGAGATTCATAGCTGTGCGCAGATTCCACCCTCTCCGAGATCGAGTCGAATCTTTCGAGACTTTCTCTCTCGTAACTCGATATACGCTGTGACTCGATAAAAACGAAAAGCAGAAAGAACCGAGAGCACGTGCATAATGTGAAAATGTCGCGTAAGTAACCTAATCTAGTCTACGGCAAGATGGGCAATAAATGGACCATAACATCCAGCTGGTGAACATTGGCCGCAAAGTATTTCTGCTTGATTTCTCGTAATTTCTTTCCTTTTGCACCCCTATTAAATTACCCGCCCTCTCCTTTCGCGTATCTTTTTCATCTATTTCATCTCGACGATCCATTTTCTCAGCTGCCATTGCTTCCGAACCGATAGCACCTCTCGTTATTTACAAATTAAAAGAACGAACGATGAACAATCCCGGGAGACGTGCGGCACTTTTCAAAGTGAAAAATTATTCACTCGTGTCCCTTGTTTCCTTTTCTACTTATGTCTATATAATTTAAATTTACGTATCTTTAAATTTATATTTATATTAATTTGAACACATTTATATTTCATATGTATAATTTAAATTTGTGTATTTGTGTATTTAAATTTATGTAATTTATGTATTTACACAATTTTGGACGGAATTTTTTTTTTTTTTTGTGTCTAAGATATTGATTATAATAATTGAAAATCTCGTTAGTAAGTGTGTGTATAATTTGGCAAATATATTATTCTCAGTTTTGTTAGCTGAGAAGAATTTACGATGTGTCGAGAGATATAATGCTGATGATTAAACGACTGGAGGATGCAATTAGTCTCCCATGAAAAGAATAAATTGAAGCTTCGTCTCGTGAAATCTTTGTTTCCAGAGTTATTGAATTTCTTCTATCTCTTTATAAAATTTCCACCAATTGTTGTAATGATGTATTATTTTAATATTTCAGAAGTCAAAGAAACAAATAACATTGACGATCAAGTTTCAAGCTCAAAAACGTTGTATGAAATTGTTCGCGTGGAGAAGATAAAATGAAACTACCTTTAAAAATAATAATTTGTTATTATTTTATTCAAGTGCAATTAAAGCGCGGATTTTCATAGATAAACTTCGTGCATAGTCAACATATCTAAAGAATTAGTTTCAATTTATTTTCAATTCATTCTTTCGTGTAGAATCTCTAGCTGTCTTTCTTTAAACATCGATCGTGAAATTATTTTCGATTTTTCGAAAAACCACTTTGAGACGATCACGTTTTTCTTCGTCAATTCTATTATTAAACGTTCGTACAAATTGTTCACGAGGCAATTCGCATGACTCAATCCAGCGCGCGCGTCGTGCGTGAGTTAAAAATACAAGAGCGATAGATAATCACGTGCGCGATGATTAATTATTTCTTGCGTTCATTGTGATTGACGTTGGAATTCGAACGATGAAAATTACGTTTTCGTTCACAGATTTTGATTCTCTGCATCGTCAAACAAGCTGCTATCGTTTTTATCGAGCAACGTGTCACGCTGCTCCACTTTTCCAGCAACTATGCGATGACATATGCGCCTGTGTCGGGACGATTATCAAGAATGTAAAAAACGACAACGCCACGAGTCATTTCTTCTCTCCGATTGTTCACGAATTCTTCCTTTTCAATGCCATCGTGTTTCACGTTACACGCGGGAATTTTTATTTGGATTACATTTATTGTACGTTACGCTTTTATATTTTCTATATTATTTGTTATTTGTCATAACGTGTCAACGATATTTTATTTATTATTTATTATAGTGTCAACTGTACAAATATCATTTTCAACGTAATACTGAAAAATTTACACGAAAATCAATCGTTCTGAAATTTGTCTTCACTGTAATTCGCCTCTGCAGCGAAAATTTTTATTGCAAAATTTTCCCCGTGGTTGTGTATGTGACGAATTTTTTTTTTTTTTTAATATTTCTAAAAACGACGACGACGGTGGATAAACACAAGCATGTCCGTAATTATTTATCAGAGAATGATCGAGGAAAAGAATGAGAAATTGAAATTTGTAATTCTTTTCAAATGCACAAAATCGTACAAAATGAATTTACCAGAAGAAACTTCACTTTCAAAAAGAAAATTATCGCATCCGCGAAATAATTGCAACAATTTTCATTGCAATCGAAGAGGACCGCGTCTCTGCTGTCGTATCGCATAAACGCCGAGAGATAATTAAAAATCTGAAGATTCAGACTTTCACGGAGGAACAAGATACATAATTCACAGAAGTGTCAGGAATCCTGCTGATTCCAGAATTCAACGAAAGGACAAAGAATTAGGGCAGAAGTGTGGCGAAACTTTCCATCGTCGATTAGACGTAATTTGCCATTGAATGAAATAAAACTGCTTTGAACATATATATGTATATATAAGTTAATCGGTTATCAAGCGACAGAAATATATCATGACACGATTACTAATTCCATGAGATGTGAGTTACGGTACGTGACCTGTGATTATCTTTCGTGGCGTAACTCGAAAGAAGAGTAATCGAAACGATTGCAAACCGGGAGGAGCAATAAAGTTGCACTTATGTTTGTACAATTTGTCAACGAATTGTCTGTCGAATCTTAATTTCGATTTCAAATTAATTTTTGTCGTCTTTCTCTGAGCTAAAAATTGCTATCTTTCCATTTCTACAAGTTTGCCTTTCTAATTTTGTCAACATTTTTCAAATTTTCACGGAAATGTTTATGATTTAAATTTTGGATGTCCTCAAGTCTTTTCCACGCCGTTGAAAGTTTTATAACTACCAACGACCAAAGTATAATATTTGTGGCAAAGAAATGAAAGTGAAAAATAGAAGAAATTAATAATACGACAAAGAACACAAACTTCTGTTAATATATTTTATTAAAAGTCACTCGAGTGTCTAAAAAATATGCTGTTGTAAGTGTATAAAATTTCCATAAGAAATTATAAATTGGTCATTTTTATCACTCTGGTAGTTCTAGTGTTAGTATAGAATATAGAATATATTACTATATTATTATAATATTATTATAGAATATAGAATATATTGCAGAATATATTACTATATTATTATAATATTATTACAGAATATAGAATATATTGCAGAATATATTACTATATTATTATAATATTATTACAGAATATAGAATATATTATAGAATAATATATTACTATATTAGTATAACATTATTATAAAATATAGAATATATTATAGAATACATTACTATATTATTATAACATTATTATAGAATACATTACTATATTATTATAATATTATTACAGAATATAGAATATATTACTATATTATTATAATATTATTATAGAATATAGAATACATTACTATATTAGTATAACATTATTATAGAATATAGAATATATTATAGAATATATTACTATGTTATTATAACATTATTATAGAATATAAAATATATTATAGAATACATTACTATATTATTATAACATTATTATAGAATATAGAATATATTATAGAATACATTACTATATTATTATAACATTATTATAGAATATAGAATATATTATAGGATATATTACTATATTATTATAATATTATTATAGAATAAGGTACTAGTAGATAACCAATGTTTGCAGAAATGCATCGTGCGTGCAACGCTTTTAAAATGATCACGATGATGCGACAGAGAGTACCTCCTGAAATTTCGTAAAATCGCCTCGTGGACGTTACCGATTGCATTGCCACTTGCTTTATCCTTATTTGTTTATATATCGCACGTTGTCGTGAGCGCAGAGTGAACAACGTTTCGTAATACGAGATTGGCAATGTTTTACATTATTATTATGGGAAACATTGGCGACGATAGCTGAATAAAGTAAACATACATAAAAACTCAAACAAACTTGACACGTGATAATTGATAACTTCGAATAAAAACGAATCTCAAATTCGTGAAAGAGTACATGTTCGTAAACCTACAGTTTAAATAAGGCTTGACGATAGTATTT
This sequence comes from Frieseomelitta varia, assembly GCF_011392965.1. NCBI lineage: Eukaryota > Metazoa > Arthropoda > Insecta > Hymenoptera > Apidae > Frieseomelitta > Frieseomelitta varia. The sequence goes on from NW_025110070.1 coordinate 641,485, forward strand.
TCATTATTTTTACATTCAACTTTAGAAATACACCAGCACGTACTATTATTTTTTTTTTCCTTCTTCTTCTTTACATCCGAAAGATTGCTCTGTTTGTACGTAGAAGTTATCAGAGAGATTAAATTTAAATGTTTATTTTTAATTAATTCCCTCCTCGGAACTTAACTTGTAAGACTAATTGGAATTATTTTATATTATATGTAAACAATAATTATCAACGATAGAAATAATTTCCTATTTACATGCAAGCCGCATTAACAGATTTTCATTCGATGTACAACTGCACGATAACTAAATTTCTATCATTTGACAATTATCAATTTCATGCGACGTCAGAGAATGAATATCGAATGACATTGTAAGCAGAATGTCTCTTCACATCTCAAGGTAATAATTTTCGAATCCTTTGGAGCTTCATACGAATTGTATACAAAGAGATAAGAAGATACTTTCGATTAATCAAAGAAACTACACGCACAACAATAAAGAATAAAGAAGAAAAAAATAAAGAAGATAAGCAAGGAAACGGAGATACGAAAAGAGTAACTCGAGATTGCCTTAAAAAAAAGGAGATAAAAACAAATCGCAATCAACTGTCAGAGAGAGTGAAAAATCTAAGTGTTCGACAAATATTTTATCTTTCAATTTCGATCTGACAGAAGAACGATGTTATTATCCTTTCTCAGCTTGCAACTTTTTCAGCAATTACTGAAACTAATTCCAACGAAATTGCAACAAATTTAACGACAGACACTTGAACATCGAATATCAATAATAATTATTTCACAACGGAAAATTCAAAGTTCTTCTTAATGACTTAATGACTGAATTAAGTTGAATTAAGTTGAAATAGCCAAGTTTAATTAATTTAGCATTCTCATTGAATATGAATTTTGCAACTATCGTAAAAAGATGTCGTTATTCGTAAAATTAGAGTTAAAGAGAAGATGAAGAAAAGAAAAATAATTAAATAAGGTAAAAAAGTGGCCTATTGGAAACTTTATTATCGTAAAAAGGTACGAATCGCTAAAATTTGGCAATTGCAAAAGAGTGTTATACAAATACTTTTGTGATTCATTATATTTCCAAAGCAAACGAACCAAAAAGGAGACGAAAGAACAAAACAGATTGAAAGAAATTGTTGAAAATTTGCATTGCAAAACGAACCATTTGTTCTTATCAATTGCAAGTGACACGAATACTTCGGTGTATATTCACTGGTATTTTCTAAGCCAAAAGGAGACACGGAAGAAAACAAAATACGCTCTAATATAATCAGATCCAATAGAAGTTCTCTTTCGGAAAACACTATATTTCTTAAGCAAACTGAGTTAAAGAGAAAATGAAGAAAAGAAAAAAAACCACGGATAATTAAATAAGGTAAAAAATGGCCTGTTGAAAACTTTACTATCATACGAGTCGCTAAAATTTGGCAGTCACAAAAGAGTGTTATACAAATACTTCTGTGACTCGCTATACTTTCTAAACAAAAAGGAGACGAAAGAACAAAACACGGATTAGACTAGATCGAAAGAAATTGTTGGAAACTTGCATTGCAAAACGAACCATTTGTTCTTATCAATTGCAAGTGACACGAATAATTCCGTGTGTATTCACTGGTATTTTCTAAGCGAACCGAAGCCAAAACAAGACACGGAAGAAAACAAAATACGCACTGACACAATCAGATCCAACAGGAAGAAAAAAAAAGATCCAATTGGGAGAAAAAAAAGATAAAAAAAAAAACAAAAAAAGAAACGAATAAACTTGACTTACGATGTCGTCTGGTCGCAATGAAAAGCAGATGCCTCGCCAGCATGCTGGAAATGTTGTAATGCAACTTTGGCCTGTGTCGACTGTGTCAAGTCGCGAGTATATCGCGCTCCTCGCTTCGTCTTACGAAGCCGAATCTCTCGCTTTGGCTATCAAGCCTGGCGACCGCCTGTCTAGCGACAAGGTTTCCTCTTCGCTGCCAGACCGATACTGCCTTATCACCGCCACCCGTTAAAAAAACGTGAATTTCATCCCCTCCCGACACGTCGCCAGCCAAGATCCAACAACAACTTCCTGATGGTTCTTCTTCAGGCGCGGACAGACGCACCGAAAACACCGCGACGAACGTCAATTCATTGATAAAACAAGCGAACAAGCTTCGATTTGGACTCGGTTCGAGCGGATGTTTGCCTGTGGCCCGGAAGAACCGAAAGAAACCGGCCTTGGAGAAAGAATAGATGCTTACAAGCTTACTCGAAATTTGGCGAAATGTAGCGAACTGTGAAGAACAATAATTTAGGAAGCGGTAGTTGAAATCGGCTGTTGGAATGCAAGATTCTGTTACCGGGATGAGGGGGTGAGATCGTTTGAATGAGATCGATTCTCGGGACGTGAACGCGCGAAGATCGAGGACGAACTGAGGGCGATGGCATCCGCTCGAAAGTATTATATGAATCGTCCGCCCACGGGTAGGAGGGAATTTTGTTTATCTGGATTTCGAATTATCGGCCGGGATAAACATCACGTCTGATGCAACTCCGTTGGTTATTGAGCCAGCGGCTAATGATACTGATAGAGGCTAACAAAGTGAGGCTTCATTGGGGGCTCCCTGGAGTTTTCCAACTTATCGTCTTTGGGCCTCTCCCTACCCTCCCCGCCCCGCTCCTAAACTTCCATTACAGGCGAAAGATTTCCTATTTACTCGCCGCCGGACGGCACGATAATTTCTCTCCCCCTAACATGGCGGCAGGTTGCGAAGGACTCGCTCCCGGCTCGGTAAACAATCGTTTGCGTTTCCTAATTTCTGTCTTTACTTGCGGCCACGTGCGTGCTTAAGATAATTTGTTTATGCAGATATTCAATCGCTTTTTGGATGGGTAGTCTCATGGATCTTTCCGTTTCGAAAATTTTCCACTGCGGCCGCACGAGGGATTTTGCTACGCTAATTGTAATTATCGCGGCGTTTGTTACATTGATAATTATTATACTATCAAGATGGTGAAAATGGCGAATTTATAATTTTCTATGTAAAGTTTATATATCCGTAACGATATATATTTTTAGATACTCGAGTAATCTTTGATAAAATGTATTAATAGATGAAGCTTGCGTTTCTTTATTGTATCATTAACTTCTTCTTGCACCTTGCACTTTAATCTCTTTGCTGCAAACATTATATACATTATATACTCTAGTCGTCGGTAGTTTTCGTTGGAGAATACTAATGTTTGTATTCGTTTGGCTGTATCTTCGCGCGATTATAGAAATCGGACACTCTGAAAATGAAGCGTGCAACTTTCACTGTTTGCACATCCTGTTTTCAATCTATATATATATGTGTGAATGCAATCGTGATAAAATTTGAGAAGGTGAGAAAATCTCTAAAATCTCGAAATTCCATTCACAAATTCGTTTCATTTTTAATTTTGTAGATGTAAATTAAAAAGAGGAACCTAAATTGAATCTTGTTTCAGCTATTAAATATTGCAAACGTTTCACCTATTTTTGCAATTTATTTTGCAACTTCGAGACTTTTGTATGCATCTACCTGTGACAAAACCTTTTCACGAAGAAACGCCCCATTTTCACACTAGAAATACCAAAGTGGTCAAACTAACCAATTTACAATTTCTGTTAAATATTTTATAAACGTATTTTAATAACACTGTATTTTTAAAGATTTAAATAATTTTTCGTAAAATATATAAATGACAGCTTATACACATTATCATAAAGTTTCTCTATTCTTTTGACTTTGATGTCTATGATGGAAATTTTATAAACATATTTCAATAACACTGTATTTTTAAAGATTTAAATAATTTTCCGTAAAATATATAAATGACAGCTTATATACATTATCATAAAGTTCCTTTGACACTGATGGAAATTTTATAAACATATTTTAATAACACTGTACTTTTAAAGATTTAAATAATTTTTCGTAAAATATATAAATGACAGCTTATATACATTATCATAAAGTTTCTGTATTCTTTTGACTTTGATGTCTTTGATGGAAATTTTATAAAAGTATTTCAATAACACTGTATTTTTAAAGATTTAAATAATTTTTCGTAAAATATATAAATGAAAGCTTATACACATTGTATTATCATAAAGTTTCTCTATTCTTTTGACTTTGATGTCTATGATGGAAATTTTATAAACGTATTTCAATAACACTGCATTTTTAAAGATTTAAATAATTTTTCGTAAAATATATAAATGACAGCTTATATACATTATCATAAAGTTTCTCTATTCTTTTGACTTTGATGTCTCTGATGGAAATTTTATAAACATATTTCAATAACACTGTACTTTTAAAGATTTAAATAATTTTTCGTAAAATATATAAATGACAGCTTATATACATTATCATAAAGTTTCTCTGTTCTTTGGACACTGATGTCTCTGATAGAAATTTTATGTTTTAATCATCTAGTAGTTCTAGTGTCAATTACCCAATTACCGTACCGTTATGGTATTTCGTATCCAACTATCCCGATGGAGTGTGAAAAATCGCAGAAGAAATATCACAGAACCAAGCGGACGGAAAATTCTGTGAGAAAAATGAACACATCCCGTTCTCATAAAGTGTGCACATGTCAGTGTGAAAGGAGAAGCTACAAGAGAGAGAGAGAGAGAGAGAGAGAGAGACAATGGCAAGAATACATTTTTTATCCGTCAGCGCCGATACGCGTAATCGGGTGCTCGTTCGTGGAAGAACGGAATGGAAAGTCCATAGCAGTTAAAAGACGGAGAAACGTGATCGTTGGGACATGGACGTATGCAATGTTATCTATTAACCTTGCGAAAAGCGTGCACGATACTGCATGTGTAGACTTCGGCTCGGTAGTGGTATTCCCCAGGCTGTTTCTTATCGTCGAAAAATTATTGAACTCTGAAATATTCCGTACGCCATGAAAGGCGGCAACGAGCGGAGAATTCGTATTTATCTGCGGGGACAGATCGGACGGGTGAGCCGCCAGATATACGTGAAACGTGACTTTTCCCTATCGTGGCCACGTTACGCGGAAAAACATTGTTCGATCGCTCGTTTATCGGGTGACCGTCGGCACGGATAAATCGTTCCCTCATTAATCGCTTGCCCTCGTTAAACTCCCAAGTAAATGACCATTCCCTCTCGTCAGCAGCTGGAGCACATATCTGCAGAAAAATCGGCTCTTTCGTTTTCTTCTTTCGGTTGTTCGCGGTTCGCGTTGGTCCTTGATGAGAGATCAAGCTCCAGCTGATCCGTCTATTTACTGCTCAGACGCCCCGGCTTCGGCAATTATCTAACGCGCCGTTTACGTAACAATGCTTGTGCAACAATGGACAAGGAGGATCTCGCAAAGTTCGCAACGTATCGGGAAGATACCGATATACAGATATATTCCTCGGTTACTGGATTTGTATCGAGTGCAGACGTACTTGGCAATTTTCATTGATTATCTCCGAAGGCTTTAGACTTAGCTGCATAATTTTGGGTGTTTCTCGTCGAAAAATTTTCACTTCTCTGTCTGTGAAATTTTCAACTGTACGTTATATGCGCAACGCATCCTTGGAATTAACTCACACGTTTCACACGTTTTGTGTGCAATTTATGAGCGAATCGAGTAACATCGACAACTTAATTAAGTAACATTTAACACTGATCGATACTTTGCAAGTAAATTCGGAGAATCAGGTTGATATTATCTATTGCTGCACAGTATCACAGGTAACGAAGTTCTCAAAATCTGATTTCCACCAATTACACAGGTCAAATGTTTTCAAAGTGACGATCTTTCGAGTACAGTTGTTAAAAAAAAAAAGTGTCACAGTTATTACACCTGTCAGCTCAATATACAGGGTGGGTCACCACATCTAGATTGCCACCTAGACCTACGTCATTATTATTATTTCGCGTAGGGAAAAATGTTTCAAATAAAGTTGAGTGGTTTCGAGAGGGGCACATTTTGATGACACTAGTTTTCTTGTAGGTGGACATATCAACATTTTTCTAAATGGAATCACACATTTTCTTTTTGCATCAGTTGATGCACCTTGATATTCTTTACAAAAACGAATACGTTAAGAAATGTTTAATTATTATTAGTTATTAGTTAGCTATTTATGTTAAAAAATCATCAGTTTAGGAGATATTTTGATTTTAATGTTGTTGGGAAATAAGCCTGAGAAGTAAGACTTACAGTGGCTAATATGAAAGATCGTATCATCACTGAGTGTAATAAAAATAACACCAGCTACGTTACACAATGATTCGATTCAGAAAATGTCGTGACGTAAATGGTCGTCACATTGAACCTTTTCTGTAAATAAAATCATTACAACATTAACAAAGGGGATCATGACTTCCTGACAACATTAAAATTAAAATATCTCTTAAACTAATTTTTTGAAATATCTCCTAAACTTTAACATAAACAGGTTGATACTCTTTTGTAAAGAATATCAAGGTGCATCAACTGATGCAATAAAAAATAAATGATTCCATTTAAAAAAACGTTGATGTGTCCACCTACAAGAAAACTAGCATCATCGAAACGTGCTCCTCTCGAAACCACTCAACTCTATCTGAAACATTTTTCGCTACATGTGATAATAATGACGTAAATCCAGATGACAATATGTGACCCACCTAGAAATAATTCCTTTGCCCTACTTTTTACTTTACTGTTATCATCATTTGTGATTCGTTATAATAATAACAGTTGGGAGAGAGATCTCCCGAAAGATTCACCCGGAGACATTTCATCGATCACCAAATTTCAGTATCGTTGCCGGAATACTTGAGCACTCTGGCGGGTTCGATGTCCGTGGCTCTGGGCCTAGGGCTTTTCGCCACGGTCGTAACGGGAATCGAGATCGTCACGTTCATATCGAAGTTCACGTGCGGTGGCTCAGGGCTGGATACCGTTTCCGGATAATTGATCCTTTCCTTCAACAACTCCTCCTGCAGCTCCTCCGACGGTGTTCTGCAGATCTTCGACGATTTCTCCCCGTTGCTGGAGAACTTTTTGATGAACATGATCGGACTGTTCGCCATACGATAACTCTCGCTCCGTTTCACTTTACGCTCCGCTCTGTCGTTAACCTTGAACGACTCGGACTTTTTCGTATGGCCGTTATCGGGACACGTCTCGCTAAAACCCGAATCAACGATCGTGCCTCTGTCGTTCAATCCAGATTCGTCGGCATCGCTCTCTCTAACACCTATCTCCTCGTCACACCGGGGATCTAGCTTCGTGATTTTCCTACAGAAGTTAGGCGTGTCCAAGTCGGACACCAGCAACTTTCTACTCGACTTCGGAGTGTTAACGCTTGGTCTCGAGCCATTCGAGCAGAGAGCCGATCTCTCGAAGTCGAGACGCAAATTCGTGGCATTGAGATCCACGGCGGACGCTTGGCCCGCTCTGCTCGAAACTCGATTCTGAGTCGGATTATCGTTAGCGAGACACGGCGGGTGATTCTCGTCGCGATCAGTTGCATCAGCAGCGGACCTAGCTGTTTTGCTAGAGGAGAATTTAGACTTACTAGGGTCCGACAGCTTGTTACTCGGTGCCAGTGCTATCGTCCCGCAGGCCGTTCGACAGGTGCTTCTAGCCGAAAACAATGGGCTTCCGTCGTTGATGGTCAGAGGTGCGTTCAGCCTGTTAGGCTGATCGTTCGTCGCGAGTGTACATTGTGCCTCTAATCTACCGGCGCAGCCAGTGCAGTCGCGTTCGACAGTGCTCGTGCCAGAAGCCGCCTTACCTTCGTCCTCCTGCACGTTGACGTAAGCTCCGCGCACGTGTCGATGGGCAGTTGGACTGGTCGGACCAACCACGGTCGTCGGGGTTCGCACGTAATCCGGGCTGACGGCGCGGTCGGGACTTCTCGCCGCTCTGATGATCACTTTGCCCAATTGAGGCGAGGTAGGTGGCGTAGATCTGCTCGGCCCGTCCACCGTGTCGTTGGTCTTTGTCACTGCCCGCACGTTCGGTGTCGCGCGGTGCAACAGGGGTGACGGGCTTGGCGACGCTCCCTCCCTTACGAATGGACCTAATGGATTTTAACGCAGATGAGAAAGCGGTTTAACTGAATACAGCTTAGATTGTAGAATTGGGTAGCAATAGCATATGTATATTAGAGAGATTAATAAATAATTAACGAATAAGAGAATTTAATGACGCAAAAGGATGTGTATTTTCACTTGAGACTTCAATGCTTATTGAGAATATTGAATATATTACATGAAATATAATATGAAATATAGAATATATAAATATATAATAGAAATATAGAATATAGAATATATAAGTATATAATAGAAATATAGAATATAGAATATATAAGTATATAATAGAAATATAGAATATAGAATATATAAATATATAATAGAAATATAGAATATGGAATATATAAATATATATAGAAATATAGATTGTAGAATATAGAAATATAGAAATATAGAATATAGAATATAGAAATATAGAATATAGAAATATAGAATATAGAAATATAGAAACATAGAATATAGAAATATAGAAATATAGAAATATAAAATATAGCAATATAGCAATATAGAAATATAGAATATAGAATATAGAATATAGAATATAAAAATATAGAAATATAGAAATATAGAATACAGAATATAGAAATATAGAATATAGAATATAGAATATAGAATATATAAATATAGAATATATAAATATATATGACTAATATGGAATATAGAATATATATATGACTTTATACTAGTTGAATATATTTGAAAATATAGTTGAAAGAAGAAATACATAAAACTGTACAAAATCTATCTATAAAGTTCGAAGATTGATAAAATTGACAGAGAAAATTCTAGCTTCCGTTGAGAAGTACAGAAGAATATCGTACAATATCACTGAATATAAGCATCGCGTCATCCATTGATCTTGATAATAATAAAACCAACGAAACACACCTGGATTGAACGTGGTGTGAGCGCCCTTCCTCCTCTTCAAGCTGTCCGACGAATAAACGACCTTGCCCTCCGAGTCCAACGTGACCCTCGCGCCCTGTCTCTTCCTCTCCAAAGACGAGTCAGGCTTCTTCGGTAGTTCGCTCAGGCTAACGTACTCGGCGTCCTTCTTAAAAATGTCCGAGTTGGCGTAGGTGACCGGCGACCGGACCGGAGTGGCGCCAGCCGAGCAAGATGGTGAATCTTGACGTTTGTCGTTGTTGTTTCTCACGTCGGCTATGGTGACATAGTCGCCGGAGTCTGCTGCGTTCCCTTGCTCGGTTCCCTGAACGGTGCTCTTCAGTATCTGCTTCCTGCCAGGAAGAACACCACGAAGTTTGCCAAGAACGCCGCTCAGCGGGCTGATCTTGACCGCCTGACTTTGCCCGATTGCGGGCTTCTCGTTCGTGGACGAAGGTAACACCTGAATCGTGGCGTATAGGTTCTTGTCCTGCCCGTTAATCACCTCCATCTTGGATGTGCCAACCGTGGCGGACATGAGAACCGATCCGCCCGTTTGAAGATCGGCCTTCCTGCTCTCGGTCTTCTTGCTCGTCTGATCCGAATCTCTCGTCGCGTGCTCGTCGTCGGATCCTGGTGGCGTAATCACGCACATGGACGGTATACGGCTGGTGTTGATCGCCGTCTTCGAGCGGATCCTCTCGATCCTCTCGCAGCCCTCGAGGTCGCTCGATTCCGAGTACTCGAACTCCGAGCACGATCTTCCGGTGCAGGCTGGACTCGAGGCTGACTCCACGGGCGACGACGAGGTGTTGTGACCGCTGTCTGGCGACTCGCCGCCGTTCTGGTTTGGCCCGTGAACCTGTCGACGATGAAAATGAAAGACCCCGGTCAATGAAATGAGCGAATTTCTGAGAGAGAATCAGAAATGACGAGAAGAAGACAAAGAGAAGATAGAAAGTTGAGAATGCGTTTAATAAATTTGGGTTGTTACAAGACGAGGTATTGGTGAGATGTTTAAAAATTTATTAATCACGTACGATTTCGCAGGCGAAAACGAATTAATTTAAGTTTAAGTACACCCACTTCGTATTACATGTACATTAATTTGTTATTGAGCCGGATTATTATTCTTTTAAATCTCTCGCAATGTGGAAATGTACGTTTTTACACCACTACTCCGTTTGGTTATCGTCACTTAAAAACACATACAAACATATACAAACATACATTGCACGTGTTTACCTTGTAGACAATCACTCTCAATCATCTCAACTTACTATACCAATTTTTCCATCCGTTAGTGAGTCGCAGCTTCTAATTTAGAAAAAAAAAAGAAAGAAAACAAACATATTGCTCCGAAGTTACACATACTTGAGAAAAAAAATTACAAGAGATCGAGTAAATTATGGAATAAATGCTGTCAGTGGTACGTGTCATAAGTTCTAACGGGTTAATCCTCGTCCAGCGGAAGCCGAATCGGTTGAATATTTCATTTCAAGAGAGTAAAACGAACAGCCGATTGGAAGCTTTTATCTTATCTTTTTCTCTATATCTTTAAATAATAATTAATTATTATTCTTTAAATAATAATTAATTCGACAATATAACAGCGCGTGTTATGTTACAATTTTCGCGCAAAGTATTTTTAAATAATAATCAATTCGACAATATAATAATTTAAATAATAATTAATTCGACAATATAACAGCGCGTGTTATATTGCAATTTTTGTGCAAAGTATTTTTTGGTAAAAGAAATTTTTCACCAAGGTGAAAAAATATGAATTTGCATCTACAATTATAACATCTACGTGTACATCTACATGTACTAAATTCAATCCAGCCTTCGCCGTTCGAAGATTGATATTTAAGAAAAAAAAAAAAAAAAAAAAAAAAAAAAAATGACAAGATTGCAAGAAAGCAGAAATTCCTTCCATACCATGGCAACAACGGTTAGGCTAGATTTTCTTTCTGGCGGCGGCGGTGCCATTAAAGCGGTGCACACGGTGCCCGCGGAGCTCGTCGTTGTCGACGTCGAACCTCTACCAAAGAGCTCGTATTCGTTCTCGACAACCGGTGAGGTAGGATCGGAGCTGATATCGTTCGATTTCATCAATGGACACTGCGGCACTGGATCCTCCTCCCGTAAAGTTTTTAGGCCAGAGTCCACGTGAAAGGAGGTGTAATAGCCCTCCGTATCGCAGGAATACACGGACGATGTTTCACCGTCGTCCGAGAAAGGTATCACGGCAATATCTTGTATAATGTCTGGAGTTAATGTACCCTCCGACGTTACCGAGGATGACGTCGACGTATCTCGTCCCTTGAATCGTCTCACGTGGCTCAAAGATGTCGACGAGGTTCCAATCGAGGCGGTTGTCGTCGATCTAGACACACGATAACAGTCTAACGTTAATCTATATTCATATATTGCGTACTAATATTTAGATTTATATTAGATCTAAATGAAACATCAGTTTTGGACCAATAAACTGAATTAATTGAAGGATATCAAACTTCTGTCAACTGGATATCCATGGTGTTTGAACGTGAACTTAACAATAAACTTATTATATAGGGTGGCCACTGAAACACTGAATGGTTTTTTTTTTGTTTCTGACACATAATATGAAAAAAGATATAATTAATGGATTTTTTTTTCAGTACTGTGCGTGAAAAAAGTAATAAAATATTATATGTGAAGAATATTTATATAAGAATAAAAAATGTATTTTGATGAAATTTGACTATAAGTAATAAGGTATATCTATATCCAATAAAAATTACTAAATTAATCCTATGATGCACCATCATGATGCGACAATCCACCGGTTGTCGAGAGGATTTTGAATTTAATTGTACGTCAAAAGTAATAAACATTTATATTCTAATACTGTACTACAATTTATATTCTAATAGTGTATAAATTAATCTAGTAATTGCATAAAGATGCACCTTATTATTTATAGTCAAATTTCATTAAAATATATTTCTTTAATATTTTTCACATATAATATATTATTATTTTTTTCACGTAATAGTGAAAAAAACCATTGATTATATTTCCAAATAAAATAAAAAAAACATGTGTTTTAGATCATCAGTGACCATCCTATGTATGTGTATGAACTACTTGTTAACTTTTTGCGCTAAAATAACGTGCAACGCACGTCGAGAATTTTTTGTCCCAAAATTGTAATACTTCCTCAGTTTTAAGTATATTTAAGTAAAACAAACTAGGCAAAATATAATAATAAATAATACAATATAATATAATAACATAATAATAAATTTATTACTTCTCAATAATTTCTATCGAGTGATGTCATTACCGACGAGTTCAAAAGAAAAAGAAAACGACGAATTATTGTATACGGTTTGGTCACTCGTTATGGTCCGCAATCGGTTGCCAACACAAGTGGTTAATACGTGAAACCTTATATATTAGTCTATTTATTTAAAAAAAAAAAAATCATTAGTTTAGGAGACATTTTAATTTTAATTTTGTAAGATTATCGTAACGAAAGACAAAGACAGTATAAATATAAGAATACTAACCTTTTCCTTCCATGTCTTTCATACGATAATTTTACAAAATTAAAATTAAAATATTTCCTAACGATTTTTTAACATACAAATAGCTTAATACTTTTTTTTTTGTAAAGAATATCAACTGACGCAACAAAAAAAAATACATAATTCCATTTAAAGAAACATTGATGACCTTCATATGTCCTCTACACGTCCACCTACAAGAAAACTAGTACCATCAAAAATCTCTCGAAATCATTCAACCTCATCTGAAACATTTTTCGCCACGCGAAATAATAACAATGACGTAAATCTAGATGGCAATATCTAATGATCCATCTCCTCTACACAAGCTTCGTATCCGTATACAAAAAATTCTCAAGGCGTTAATTTCCCCCTTCTCTTTTTCTCTTCCTCAGTGAAGAAATCATCGTGATCTCGAAAAACGAGTAACAGTGTCGTACCTTGGCTGATGCGTGGTGGTAGTGGTCTCGCTTCCGATACTCGCCCTTCCGCTTTCAGAGGATGCACTCCAGTTTCCAGAGCTGGAATGAGGCGGCTCGTCGCGGCTGCTCCCCTTTCGTCTTTCTCTCCTTTGGGCCGCGCTTTCGCGCAATTTCACGCTCTGTTGTTGCCTGTCGGCGTTCGGCACTGACACCGGTATGCTCGAGGTGCTCTTGCCGCTCGAGCTCGACGAGCTCGGCTTCCTTTCGTGCGACTTGTCCTTTCTGCGCCTGGTTATTACCATTTCGTAAATATTTGTTTCCTCGGCTGATCTCGACTGACCTTCATCCTGCTCTGACCTCTCTGCGCCCGACGCTGCGCTCGCCTCCTGTTGCTCCTGCTGCTGCTGCTGCTGACTGGATTTCGGGCTGATCAATTTCAGTCTGGACATACCCCACGCCTTCAACGTATTGAAGTGAGATTTCTTTTCCGTCGGCGAGTCTTTCTTCGACGAGCCTAATATATCCGTGCTGGCCGATCGATGAGCCCTCGACGTGATATTCGACATCGTCTCGTCCGCCTCTTCCCCGGTCGTTTCTCTGCAAAGCAAAGATCGGAAATATTTCCCCGATTGTCGCACTCTCGAAACCGACGCGTGCAATTTCTATCATTCGCGCTAGGCGTTGAGACAGATTTCAAGGTAAGGGATTTCCTATAAAATCTTATTAACATTAAAACTATCGAAATGGTCGTAAATTTTTTTAGACCATTTTTTTATATTACAGATACAAAACAGTGTATTTAAAAATAAAGAAGGTTTAAATAATTTTTTATAAAATACATACGAATAAAAGTTTGTATTTTCTATGTTTATTCTATTGTATTTTTATTTTTTTTCACTTTGATATCTCTGATGAAATCGTCGATCCCACCAATCCCGTATAATTTTTATCATTCGCGCTAGGCATTGAGATAGATTACAAAGTAAGAGATTTCCTATAAAATTTTATTAACATTAAAACCACCGAAATGGTCAAATTTTTTTAGATATATTACAGATATAAAACTGTATTTTTAAAAATTTAAATGATTTTTTATAAAACACACGAATAAAAATTTATGTATTCTATTGTATTTTTATTTCCTTTCACTTTGATATCTCTGATGAAATCGCGTATAATTTCCATCATTCGCGATAGACGTTGAGACAGGTTTCAAGGTAAGAGATTTCCTATAAAATTTTATTAACATTCAAACTACCGAAATGGTCAAATTTTTTTAGATATATTACAGATATAAAACTGTATTTTTAAAAATTTATAATTTATAAATATAAATTTTTTTAGATATATTACAGATGCAAAACGGTGTATTTTTAAAAATTTAAATAATTTTTTATAAAACACACGAATAAAAGTTTGTGTACTCTATTGTATTTCTATTTTTTTTCATTTTGATATCTCTGATGAAATCGCGTATAATTTCCATCATTCGTGATAGACGTTGAGACAGGTTTCAAGGTAAGAGATTTCCTGTAAAATTTTATTAACATTAAAACTACCGAAATGGTCATAAATTTTTTTAGATATATTACAGATGCAAAACAGTGTATTTTTAAAAATTTAAACGATTGTTTATATAACACACGAATAAAAATTTACTCTATTGTATTTCTATTTTTTTCATTTTAATATCTCTGATGAAAACGTCGATCCCCCAGTCGCATATAATTATTATCATTCGCGCTAGGCGTGGAGACAGGTTTTAAGGCAAGGAATTTCCTATAAAATTCCTATAAGATTGGCGTAAGTACAAAACTGAGAGTTCATTCTAAAAATAGCAAAGTCTTAGGAATATACTAATAGGAATACTAACCCTTAGGAAAAATATTCATGCACTGTACTGATTCTTGCGCAATCTTTATCAAAAACTTACTTCAACAATAATAAATTTTATAATTATATATAACACGGTGAGTGTTTAGAGCTACAAAATTATTATCAAGCCTGTCTAATTATTATTATTATTGAAAAGACACGCACATTCCCGTCAAAATTGATATACTGATTTCTGTTTGTTTGGACAGAAGCATAATTATAAATATAAATCTATTTATCTTAATCATCGTTTAAACTATGATGATTTATATATAGAATATTTTGATATTCCAGTGTTAATAGATATTTTCATTTATTTATTTATATTAATATTTTTGTTAACAAAAGTAGCTGGAATCAAAGTATATATTTTTTTAAGGCTTCAAAAGTTTGAACTTTCAGCCTTGAAGCTTCGAAGATTCGAGCTCTGCGTGTCACTAGACTTGGCAAAAAGGAAGAAGAAAAAAGGGAAAAAGAAATACGTTCCTACTTCAATCTATCGAAGATTCAAATTCGTAAGTACATTTTAGATATCTAGAGATGGTACGCGTGTGAACTCACCCTCCGATAGCTTGTCGAATTTCCTTTTGATCGGTACCGGCGATGGTGTTCCGTCTTTTCCCTCGGGGTCGTCGAGGCCTCGATCGTCGTTTCACCGCTGTCTCTTGGCTCTCCGGACCAGACAGCAGAGATCTCCTTCTCATCGACATTCTTTCGAATCCTCTGCCACTGACGTCCACCGCCACGATCTCTGCCGGGAATCTAAGACGCATCAACGATAATTTGAAAATCGACGTCGACGATGAACGATTACAATGGTTAAACACGAAAATAACGTATTCGTAACACTAAAGTTTGAAGATCGACCACTGTTTTGAAATTTGTATCTTCGACAAGTAGAATTTTTGACGCGAATACCAACTTCGAGACACGATCTTCCAACGTTGCGTGTATATGCAGCCATCAGAAATAAAATCATCGTTATGGCATTTACGTACCCAGATTTCGAACTTACTTTCATTCTAACATTAAACTAATATATAGGATGGCCATTGAAAAACTGAAGTTTGAAAGATTTATAGAAATTCTGAGAAAAATCCATTAATTATATTTCCAAATAAAATAATAAATAAATAATATAAAATAATGAAATATAAATAAAAAATTGAAAGAACGTATGTTTGTAAAAGTTATTTTTGTTTTATATCATTCAGTCTTTCAGTGATCCTGTGACCCATTCTAATACCAATTCGTCCTATTGATCCAGCTTTCAACTATGCAAATAAAAAAAGAAAAAAAATTCAAACATAAACTGCGCCTATAATAACTTTTTTTAGAATAACGCTCTTCACCAGGCTTGAACCTAGTTAACCTATCGTTTGATTCTTCAGACGAGAAATAAAATTAGAAACTAGAGATTCAGAGAGTTCCAAACTGAAGTGATTCGAACTTCGTGTGTACTTCCTTCGTCGTTCGCGAAACTGTGCGAGATTTACACTTGGCTGAATCGACAAAGCTGGTACCCATTATCTTTACGGTGGCATAAATTTCCTGCTTACTTGAGAGCGATTGCTTGGACCTGTTCCTCGGGGCTGGGCAGCTTGTGATCGACGGCATCGTCGGTCGTTGTATCCCCGAGGATCCTGGACATGCAATCCGGTGGTACGGTAACGTCCCCGAGCGCCTCTGTGGATGTCCATCTTCGTAGATCCTCGATAGCTGCCGGCTGTAACGACGAATTCGCAACAAACGTGTTAAAAACGAAAATCAGCTTTCGATTTTCTAACCGACGAAAGAAACAAAAAAAAAAAAAAAAAAGAAACAAAACGAACGAATTACAACAACGCGAGCTACCAACCACTAACAGCGTCGCTTCTGTTTCTAAGAAACTTGATGCCTCGCGGCGAAAACGCGACCGACGTGTTTTACGCGCTACGGCGCTGCGTGGGCACCAAGCATTGTCGGATGTCACCTCGTGACCAAGCGGCTTTCACGCACGGAATACGGAACGGATTGTGTTTCAGTCTGGCCCTTTTCTACCACGGGATGTTGCACGGTACTTGCCTGCAAACCAGGTGAAAATCTATCGAGCCAACTTTTTGCCAGCTCTCGATCCTCGCGACACCGGCCTCTCGTGGCTTACCAACGAAACCCTCGTGCAATCGTTTTCGAATCATTTTCCCGTACGTCCGTCAAATATCGATTTCCCGAAAAAAATTGGCGGATCGTTGTATGAATATGAATATGAGCGTTAATATAGGAAATAAGTTAATATAGTTAATATGTTACGGTAATATGTAAGTTAATACGGTTACGGTAATATAGTTTATAACGTATATGAACAAAATTTTTGGCATAAATTCGACACGCCGAAAACAAATAGCTGCTATTTTCATAATTTATAATAATTGTATAATAATTTAACTTATTTTTCATAATAATAGAAATGAAAATGTTGGATCGTTGTATGAATATAGAGCGTTAATATAGGTAATAAGTTAATATAGTTAATATGTAAGTTAATACAGTTACGGTAATATAGTTTATAACGTATATGAACAAAATTTTTGGCATAAATTCGACACGCCGAAAACAAATAGCTGCTATTTTCATAATTTATAATAATTGTATAATAATTTAACTTATTTTTCATAATAATAGAAATGAAAATGTTGGATCGTTGTATGAATATAGAGCGTTAATATAGGTAATAAGTTAATATAGTTAATATGTAAGTTAATACAGTTACGGTAATATAGTTTATAACGTATATGAACAAAATTTTTGGCATAAATTCGACACGCCGAAAACAAATAGCTGCTATTTTCATAATTTATAATAATTATACAACAATTTAACTTATTTTTCATAATAACAGAAATGAAAATGTTGGATCGTTGTATGAATATAGAGTGTCCTGTGTAATTGGGATAATTTATAGTTGAAAAAGAAATTTTCAATCGGGTAAATGTTACTTCCGTAATACCGTCGTTTCTTTCGCAAGTTCAACTTCTTCTCGAAGTATTTATATAGATTTGTAGACTTGCTGCTTTGAAATTTCGTCTGAGGGAGCCTTAACCAGTTGCGCTGGCAACTGATTGCGGACCATAACGAGTGGCCAAACATCGTACACAATAATTCGTCGCTTTCTTTTTCAACTCGTCGGTGTGATGTCACTGGACGATCGAACAATTTTTAATTTCTAGCAATTTCGAAAGATGTAAACAAAAAACGTAGTTAATATTTTAATATAGTTTATAACGTATATAAACGTGTATACGTTAATATAAGTAATAAGTTAATATAGTTAATATGTTACGGTAATATGTAAGTTAATATAGTTTACGGTAATATAGTTTATAACGTATATGAACAAAATTTTTTGGCATAAATTCGACACACCGAAAACAAATAGCTGCTACTTTCACAATTTATAATAATTATATAATAATTTATGGTAACTTATTTTTCATAATAACAGAAATGAAAATGTTGGATCGTCAATCCCTAGAGCAGTAACGGCGAACCTGTTTGAGAAGTAGGTCAAATTTTGTTCATTATTTTTTTTAGTACTAGCTTGTAGATCACTAAGTCAGTGGCGTCACTTGGAAAAGGGGAGGGGAGGATAGTTAAAAACTACTTTTCTTTGGTTCTCACTTTTATAATCCTCTAAAAAGTTTACGTTTCCTTTTTGTTTTACAACTTTTACTTTTGCAAGTAAAGAGCAAAAAACAAATGTCGACGTCAAAGAATTGATATAAAAGGGGTAACATCATACCTAGTCATCCCTGTACTATACATTAGATATATATACTTTATTTCTTAATACTTTTTATCGTCTGTTCTCTCTTTTATTATATAAAAAACTAGCAAAACTACCCATTCTGAGAATGGAATCTAGTGTGTCTTTTAGTGTTTATTACATCTGTTTAATCGTAAGCGCTATATAAAATATTTTGGACGCAACTAAGTCGTATAACATTTAAGACTTAAAATACTTATATGTATATATAACCGTAATAAGTCGTAAATCCTTCATAAAACACAATTATGCATTTATTTTGATCTCTAACCGAACACTTGTAATTTTCTTAATATTTTTTGGAAAGAGCAGTTCGGAAAATAATTAAAATTCTTTTATATATATGATGATAAGTCTATAAAAATCAACGCGTACGTCATTTAAAAAGCCTGCGTGAGCCAGTGTCTGATAGGTTCGCCATAATTGCCCTAGAGAAATATTGTTGAATTTTCTTTGCCTTTTGTCGCAACTAATCCTGTTTGGCTGTAATAGTCAATGTAAAAGAAAAAATTACGTAAAAGGATGCCATTAAAAAGTTAAATAAGAACTCCCTTTTTTTCTTTTTTAATATTACTTCTTATAGTTCACATGTCAATGAAATATGTACTTTCTTTTTACTCTGCCCTCCAAAGTATTCGTAACTATCCTGCCCCCTTAATCATTTCTATCCAGTGATATCATACCGGGACGAGTTCGAAAGAAGAGGAAAGAGACGAATTATTGCATACGGTTCGGTCACTCGTTATGGTCCGCGAACCAGTTGCCAGCGCATGGGGTTAACGAAGCAGGCAGGCCGCAGGAACCGATTATCGCCGCAGGAGTTGAAGAAAAGACGCGTGAGTACCGGCTGGTTGTGCTGCTCGAGCTGAACCTTCCCTCGAAGGTCGCGTGTATCGAACGTTCGATAAATCTTCTGTCTGTTTTCGAACGACTCGAATGGTTGATAAGGTCGTACCGAGTATCAAGGACTCGTCAAGGACGTCTCCGATCGTCCATTAATTCTTCCATCGCGTCGTTTATCTGTCAGGCGTAACGTCGATAACCGATTCCTCGAACGTGTGAGAGACAGTGAACTTTTTATCGCGTTGTTCGTATCGGAGCCAAGAGAAAGAGAGAGAGAGAGAGAGAGAGAAAGAGAGAAAGAGAGAGCAATCGCCGAAAAGTTGCTTCTTCTCTTCGACTAGCACGCGATAGAGAGCAGTTTCTTTTCTTTTTTTTCTTTTTTATATAACTAACTTTTTGTTTTTTATAACTAACTTTTTTATATAACTAACTTTTTACATAACTAACTTTTTACATAACTACCTTTTTACATAATTAACTTTTTACATAACTAACTTTTTACATAACTAACTTTTTTATATAACTAACTTTTTGTTTTCAAGAAACAAGAGTTCTTAGTAAAGAATTGAGGAGTATAGTTTGCAAGAATTTGCGTTCAACTTCTCGACTCGAGATCTCAAGCATTTTTATTGCTAAAGTGAATTTCACCATACTTGACGCGAGAATTTGTCGCAACAGGAAATTAATTAGCAAAGAATTGAACTTCTTTGGGATCATTTCGACATCGCCATGCATCAAGAGAGTACATGAAAAATCGTTTGAAAATTGTAGAGTGATTATTCCCCAACGTGCAACGTGCAATTGAGTGACGTGATCGAGGAGGCATTTATTACGTGTGAATGTTGCATGTGTGTGTGTGTTTCGTCTAAAAGGAACAGAGGTTGTAAAAGGAACAGTCAGCTTACTTGACTGATCTGCGTACTTACGTACATTGTATCACGATTCAACAAAAGATCAAGTCAGCAGAGTAACGGATCCAGTGTTTCCTACGCGGCTCACGTACTCTATATCTCAGTCTGATTGTATTCCACACGGTGGAATTTAATCCGCGTTTAATTAAAAGAGAGCTAATTCGCATGTGAGTCGAACTTTACTTATTTCAATGATCTTAAAATATGTGTTAATCCTCAGAAATTTCACCAGTGTGTAATATTCTGTCAAAAGGTTAATGAAATCGAATTAATTATATTCTATTATAATTCATACATTTATACGCATTATATTACATAATTTATTATTAATTAATTTATTATTATATATAATTAATAAAATTTATTTATTATACATTAATTCAATTTATATATTATATTTATTATATAATATATTTATAATATTTATATTATTTATTATTATATATAATTATTAAAATTTGTTTATTAATTTGTTTATTATATATAATTATTAAAATTTGTTTATTAATTTAACATATATTGTTTATATATTATATTTATTATATAATATATTTATAATATTTATATTATTTATTATTGTATATAATTATTAAAATTTATTTATTATATATTAATTTAATTTATATTATTTATATGTTATATACATAATTATATATTGTATTTATTATATAATATATTTATAATATTTATATTATTTATTATTGTATATAATTATTAAAATTTGTTTATTGTATAGTAATTTAATTTATATATTATACAATATATAAATAATACTTTTATATTATTATATTTTAATATTTATTATAATATATTTATATTATTTATTATATATTAATTAATTTATTATATATAATTAAATTATATTATATTATAATTTATATAATTATATTATACTTAATTACTGCTGTTAAACAAACGAAGTGGAATTACTTTATAGAAAATTAGAATTTTAATCTAGACTAGAACAGAATGTTTGTTTAGGAATTAATAATATAACTACAGCTTTTGAACAAGTGAAGCTTAGCCACGTTGATTCACGAATTACAAGAATTTGGCCGTACTTTAATTCCACTCTAATTTCTTTTCCACCCTTCAGGAAAATCTTCCACTGGATCGCCTCTGTTTGCCAATCATCTGGAAACGCCCTAACTCGTCCTACGAGCAAGGCGGATACCACGAAATGGTAAGGGAAAACGTAGAAAAACGAGAGGAAGGGGGCGACGTGTCGGTCGGGAGTCTCGCT
The DNA here is from genome assembly GCF_011392965.1 of Frieseomelitta varia. Classification (NCBI taxonomy): domain Eukaryota; kingdom Metazoa; phylum Arthropoda; class Insecta; order Hymenoptera; family Apidae; genus Frieseomelitta; species Frieseomelitta varia. Next base: position 663,082 of record NW_025110070.1, read on the forward strand.
CGGAAATCCAGCGGCGAGGGTTGATTGACTTTCGATAATGGCCGACTGTTAATGGCTTGTAGCCGTGCGTGCCAGAATGGAGAGCTGTAATACGAGTAGCGGATTTATTGCTCCGGTCCGCGGCACCCAGTGATTTAACCTCCCAGCGTTTGACACGGTGGGCAATGAAACGAATTCCAATTCCATCTTGTAAAATCGACCGGGACCTCGACGGGCACGTGAACGAAAATGCGACGAAGAAACGAAGGAACACGGTCGACGATCCATGAAACGGGAACAGAAGTGGCGGATCGGTATATACACGTGCATGACTGTGTCCAATTTTACTTGCAGCCAGGTGGTACATCTAGGGATAAACCTAAACGATTAGGTTTCGTTCTTTCATCTAGGGACGAGCTGGATCGCGTGTGCAGCATGTACACGCAATAGATAATTTCGTGTGGGATGGTGTTCTTTTTTGATAGACTTTCGAAGACGACTGTTTTAGGTAGAAATCATTAGTTTATATGGGATAATTTTAGTGTTTCGTGTTCAGAGTTGTGGATTATCGATATAATTGTGAAATGGCTTCTTGTAATTTTTGTTGTTCATTTTTTATTTAATTTAGAGCGGAAAGATTATAGGAACAGGTTGAATAATAATACACGGGTTAAATAAAAGTAGTTAGTGTTTCTACAATGAGATTTTATCGATCATGTCATTCTATGTCAATACTTTTGTTCTACATTGTATAAGAAACAATCTCAATGAGCAAAGAAGTTGCGAATAATTACGAAGAATATATTTCGTTAGGTCATTCCAAAAAGAAACAAAATATCACCATACTTCTTTCTCGTTAGAAAACTTACTCCGTTCCTTTTTCAATAGGAACCAAGCATCAAAATTATTATACGCTGTAATTTTCCTCCTGTTAATAACGAGCTAATAACGTTAATTAAGAGACGAACACGATAGTGAATAACAAGAAAAACATGTTCCGTATAATAGTATCCCTAATAAGAGTATATCACAAGGGATCATAGAAGTCGTTGGACAGTGGGTCGTGTGTTATTAAGAGACTAATGCATTAACGAAACGACAATGCGAGGGAACGATACGTATCATTATAGAGCGGTTCATGCTCCCGACAGGGACCACCATGTAGAGATTCAGTGTATCTCCCATGGCTTCCCATGACATCTCCCATTGAACTTGCTTGCGCGAACGTGGCCACAGCAATGGGATTATGTACCGAGCCCTACAGATATGAAACTCGCAACCTAGCTAAATTCAATCCTTTCTTTTTATTATTCTATTTATCTTCTGCTTATGCTCGTGATTCGCCGCTGTCCTTTGCACAGATTATCGCGATATTATTCGAGAAAAAATTCGTCAAGAGTCTGTTTCATTTACGTTATCGTGTAATTGAATAAAATAAAATTGAATGAAATAAAATAAAATTGAATGAAATAAAATAAAATTGAATGAAATAACATAAAATTGAATAAAATAAAATAAAACTGAATGAAAAAAAATAAAATTGAATGAAATAAAATAAAACTGAATGAAATAAAATAAAACTGAATGAAATAAAATAAAATTGAGTGAAATCAAATAAAATTGAATAGAATAAAATAAAATAAAATTGAATGAAATAAAATAATATTGAATAGAATAAAATAAAATAAAATTGAATGAAATAAAATAAAATTGAATAGAATAAAATTATTTATTTGAACATCTGGGCATACATACCGAGCAATGAAAAATGATTATCTAAATAACATACCTCTTTGACTCGATATTATCTTGGAATAACTCTACGTTGGTTTATTTCAACAAACAGACGATTTTTTTTCCTAAATTATTTAATTATATGACTGTCAAATAAAGTAACTTCTTAATTACTTTCTCTTTTATTTTGTGTTTGTTTCATTCAAAGATTTTTAATTCTATTGTATAAATTACAACTTCTGTTTATTTGTTATTTTGATTCAATGAATCAACTCGAATTACTTTTCCTGACAACAAGTTATTTTTCAAAGAAAAATAATGAATTAGTTTATTCTTATTTCAAATAAAAATTTGCCCTGATCCATACTCAATTGCAGAAGATTTTTTCATAGAAAAATCTCATTTCTCAGAAAACCTCGTGTAATTCTAAGTAATGAGGTTCGAACAGATATAAATGGAATATAACAGAATTATAATAATTAAGTCCATCTTTAATTTAGAGTTAAACATAATCCATATTTTCGTAGCACTGCCAATTTTGTTTTCTCGACAGATGAAATTAGGTTACTAAAGATATTAATATCCATGCATAAACTATTAGCGTTTATAATTTACAGCACAACATTCACGTATTTATTTATTTCTTGATTAAATCGACGAGTGCTCTAAACTTTCGAGAGTAGTTAATGCAACATTAAAATCTATCTAAGAAAAAGATATATTATTTCTTTAAAAGATAGATATATATATACACTACTATACTACTATATTACTATATAGTAGATATATTATTTCATAAAAGTTAATGCAACATTAAAATCTATCGAAGAAAAAGATATATTATTTCTTTAAGGAAGAAAAAATTATTATCAAAATGTATTGCTAATTAATTGACAACCATTGGAGAAATTCTATCTAAACTTTCTGTAGTAATAAAAACAAAAAAAAAAAAAAAGAAACGAAACGCTTTATTCGAAGGAATCAGACATTTCGTACGTTACACCCGAACATTTCAGATAAAAATGAAATAATGACGAATCCTGATAAATAAAAAAGAGCCCCCCCCCCCAAAAAAAAAAACAAAAATGAAACATTCACTTTACTCGAAGAAACGAGACATTTCGTACATCACGCTCAAATATTTCAGATAAGAATGAAATAATTATACGTCAGGATAAATCCGCGATTCGACGATCCGTATCTAAATGAAAGCGTTTCTGCATTTTGAAGCGTAATCCCGCACGTGTACAGGGAAGTATAGAGAGAGACCGATAGGAGAATACGCAAGTATACTTACGATCCTGGATTCGATGTCGAGACTTTGGTCGCGCCTTCTCTTGCCAAGGACGGGCGTGCAAAGGAACATATCCATGGAGCTGCCATCCCTTCTCAGGCTATCCAAACTTCTGACAGCGACTATAGCGGCAGCCTCGTATAATTCCCTCAAGGCTTTCGGCCTGGTGTTCGATGTGAACAGCTCCGTCGATGGTTTGTTAACGATGTGAAAATGCTCGGTCCTCGTCGCGAACGTGCATATATCCGATTCCGCTGTAACATCCAATCGCAAGCTTCCTTGAAATATTTGATATCGATGAAAATTTTCGTGACAAAAAGAAAGAAAGAAGAAAAGAGAAAGATTATTCGTCGTGTCATTCACGCACGCAATTATTCCATATTTCTAAAAGGTTTCGTAGGTAACGTTTCAATTTCATTTGTCTACGTTATTTTCGCAGATGGCCGTTCGAAACTCGAGAGTTCGAAACTTTGTAGTCTTCGAAACTTGAGGTGTGCCGATTTTATTTCTCTTTTTACGAACTACAGTTGACGCTTTCGTATAAATATGAGCGTAAAACATAATGACATGAAAGGATATTCAATCCAGATTCTTTCTCGATCCAATTTATCTTTCTTTTTTTTTTTACCGATAATGATGTAAATAATAGACTGAAAAGTCCTTTTTTTTAGTAATTTCCTCAGATTTGGATTTTATATTATTTTATATTATTACAATTTTATAATTTTATAAATTATAAATTTTTATATTTTTATGATTGATTTTATATTATTTTATATTATTACAATTT
>NW_025110070.1:666884-667973 GCF_011392965.1 Frieseomelitta varia
TTTATAAATTATAAATTTTTATATTTTTATGATTGATTTTATATTATTTTATATTATTACAATTTTATAATTTTATAAATTTTTATATTCTTATGATTGATTTTATATTGATTATCGATTTTATAAATTATGAATTTTTATATTTAAATTAAATTTTATTTTATTAAATTATTGATTTTATAAATTATAAATTTTTATATTTTTATGATTTTATATTATTTTATATTATTACAATTTTATAATTTTATATTATTACAAAATTAGAATCGATCGCACATCGGTCACCGAATGTTTACGAACCGTCTTACTTTGCTCTTTATTCACGCTGCGAAAATAATCCTTTGTTCATCGAGTTTGTACTTTTTTTTTTTTTTTTATTATTATTGAGTTTCGAATTACAAAGAAAATTACATTCGAATTCTAGAATTTCGAGGTGTTCCGAGTAACCTATCTACCATTATTTATTTTAAATTACGATGTTACACGTTACAATGTTTGAAGCATATCGATAAACTCGAAAACTTCGTCCTTCATAATCTATTTTAAACGAGGCTGATATCATGCGTTGCATCAAGCGATATACCCATAATTTTAGCTCATCGTCGGCGTCGCGCGTAACAATTAAATCAAAAGAACATATCTCATGTTCCATTTCCTCCGGGACCGCGTTTAATTCGACGTTTCCGGTGCTTTCGACCATGACACACCTCAAACGAGAAGCTAAACCCTTTAATGAACACATCCAGAATTGTCGTCGAGCTGAAACACGATACAGTGTAACGACTCTACTTTCTCTTGTCCCATATGGAACAACTCGAGTAATACACGCCGATTGAAAAAGAAAAAGACGAGGCCTACGACCAACCTATGTATTTATAGTGCTCACTCGCAATCAATGCAATGAAGAATAAATCGAAACAGAAAGAAAGGAAAATATCATTTGTACGATTTTATTTTCTTTTTTTTTTTTTAGTTGTAAATTATGTTTGAAATAGATTTTGTTTCTCAGTTATTTTTGACATAGGAATTCAATGGAATTTTATGTTAATCAAATTAGCCTTGTTGTAAAGTGTTTTTCTTTTTTTTTTT
>NW_025110070.1:668076-673700 GCF_011392965.1 Frieseomelitta varia
TTTTTTTTTGTTCTTTTCACTTTTCTGACTGGATATTACGAATTGTGTTTTGACGTAAAATTCTCAAAATGTAACGATCGAAGAATTTTGTTTGTTTGTCAGAGAAAGAGAAAGATTACAAATTAATTGCGTCGTAGAGACAAACTTGCTCTGAGGACAGCGAGAAGAAGCGTGACTCTCAGAGAAAGCGAAAACCAAGATTAAATATTATTTTGTTAATCGAAGAAACAATGCAATTCAAAGCGATACGCTTCTCGCCTCATCGATAGTCTCACTGTGATAATCAAAAATTGTAGATTCACAGTGAGAAGAATTTATACAATATAGTTCACGAATCAAGAAGACCGATCCCTTCCGGCCGTCCAAATGATTAAAACCTCGACAAAATCGTCTCGACGTGACGATCTCGAAAATCGCGGTTTCTCTCAGTCACTTACTCTGCAAATTATTTACCAATTCCACTGATCTTCGCTTCAAATATTTCCGAGACAAACCGCGACAAACAGCAACGAGCAAACAGAGTAAAACTCTCCAAACTCTCCACACTCGACTCGAGCCACACGGCGTTAATAATACGCGGTTAATAATACAATCGATGAGATGGATTCCGAAAAGAAAATAACGAGATCCGTGAAAAGGAAAAAAAAAAAAGAGAGAAAAAAAAGAAAAAAAGAAAGAGTCGGACCATCGGATACTCACCATTGAATCTCACTCCGCGAGGTAAATCACTCTTTTGTCGTCTTTTCATCGTTCGCTCACGCTCGTGGGAGATTATTGTCACGAAACAATGGAACGAGCGTAAACAGCTCGTTCCGCGGCGATTAGTTTCGTTATACGTTTAATTGCTGACTCTTTTCGGTGGACGGCTCGAGCGAACGATTCGTGCATCCGCGAAACAATCCTTCGTGTCACCGCGGACTGCGCCCCCCTCCTCCACCATGGCGCCCCCCCCCCTGTCCTTGTTGTTCCACCGTTCCGTTGTTCCTGTTGTTCTGTTTTGCACAATAACGCGAAAGGGTTAATCGGCATTGTTCCAGCCACGCGATAGGGTCGTGCGTTCTTTTGATGGAAACGCGGCATTCAATCCTCCCCCTCGTCTCGCCGATGGACCCAATGGTACGTGGATGTTTTTTTCGGTTGGAGATTTTTCGGTTGTTGGGCATCGATGTTCGCGGAAACTTTCTCGTTCTCGCGTGTTCTCGGCCTGTCCCGAGAGATTGTAGGAGAATTTTGAGAGATGAAATATCACGTAATAATAATTTTACTGACGCGTCAACTAACTTTGAACCGTTGCGCGCTGGCAACTGGTTCGCGGACCATAACGAGTGACCGAACACGATAATTCGTTTTCTCTTTTTCTTTCGAGCTCGTCGGTATATGATATCACTGGATAAAAATTATCTACTTCCGGTGTGAATGCTTATAAATCGTAAAACGATAGAAGATCTAAAAAAAAGTGATTGACGTAAAAATTATAAATTATGTTTCTTAAGATGTTCAAGTCTGTGCGATAGAATTTCTGAAAAATCATTCTTTTACGAAAAATAAACGAGAAATTTCAATTTTTTTTTTAATTACAATATATTATAATAAATTGGAAGGTTGAAGAAACTTTATTGGGTGTGATTGTGCAAAAATCATCTGGGTGAGTATATATATATTACGTATACTAAGAAGTAAATTTTCTTATATCGAATATAACTATTACTATATTCTTACTAATTACATTTATTGCACAATTATTTTCTATCGCTGCTTAAAAATTGCTAATTTTTGGACTGCAACTTCTTTCAGGTATCAATGTATTAAAAATATTCTTGCAAGATTAAAAACAACACAGCTCTGAGTTCATGTGTCCGGCAAGTACGACGAATGGGATTAATTTCAATTACATTCTTTTCTAATGAGAAAAGGAATTACAGTTAATAACGGTTGATTACGTCGTAATTAAGGAAATAGGAAGTAATAAGCTGAAATAAATTGCTCGATGTAACGATGCAACGATATAATTGTAAAATAAAATAGAACGATAACAAACTTTCTTTCCCGAACCTTCTCGATCCTACTCTCCTTGTAATTATAAGCTCTGTCAATTGCTGCGAATTTCTAAAAAAATTCTCATTCTCGATTGAAAATTATCAATTCGGAAATCTCAAGAAAAAAAAAGTATTCAATAATAATAATAATCGAAGAATAAGATAAGCTTTGTCAATTTCTGCGAATTTCTAAGAAAATTCTCATTCTCGATTGAAAATTATCAGTTCGGAAATCTCAAGAAAAAAAAAGTATTCAATAATAATAATAATAATCGAAGAATAAGGTAAGCTTTGTCAATTCCTGCGAATTTCTAAAAAAATTCTCATTCTCGATTGAAAATTATCAGTTCGGAAATCTCAAGAAAAAAAAAGTATTCAATAATAATAATAATAATAATCGAAGAATAAGATAAGCTTTGTCAATTCCTGCAAATTTCTAAAAAAATTCTCATTCTCGATTGAAAATTATCAGTTCGGAAATCTCAAGAAAAAAAAAAAGAATTCAATAATAATAAAAATCGAAGAATAAAGTAAGATTGCAATTGTAAGCTTTGTCAATTCCGTTGCAAATTTCTAAAAAATTGTCATTCTCAATTGAAAATTATCAGTTTAGAAATCTCAAGAAAAAAAAAATTCAATAATAATAATAATAATAATCGAAGAATAAGGAACACATCAAGTCCGAGATAAATTTGTTACATCTCAGCCTTAATGAATAATACGGTTTGCTCGATATGTACGTACGTGTGACGTTCGTAAGATACGCACGAGGCAATCAGAACGAGTAGGAGAACAAGTTTCGTTAACCATTATCGGCGATCTTGCATACGGTAACTGGCTTCCACCGCGTATCAATGAATTAACCATCCTCTCTTATGCTTCCGCCGGTTGTCATGGAAAAAGGTGGTATATAATACCGGTGCTATTGCTTTCGGCAAGTTCGTACCGCACTTTATAAATACGCGTGCACGTGATGTGATACCTTGTACTCTACGTTCGGCTCGGAGTGAAATACACGCCACTGAACACCAGTCCGATTCGATGCAATCGTTCGTAAGGAACACCTTGCTAAAAGACCGTGACTTCAGAAGTCGATACGCGCTCAAATCCATAGATCAAAATTTACATAATTTAACAAATGTCTGAAACACGAACTTGGCTACGTTATTTCCAGGATAATTTTCTTTCGTATTTCGTAGTATACGTGAACGAAATGTAAATGTTCAACACTAGAACTATCGTGCCAGTCAAAAGTGACTGGTTTGACAACTTTATCTTAGTAAAACTCCCGCATGTTACATTTTGTACTCGCAACGATGTATTGACATTTGCAGCAATAACTAAAGGAATGATATAATGAATTTTATTTATTTGTTTGTTTCTATTTATTCGAAATCAGAATAACTTTGTATCGTGGCTGCATGCACCAACAGCAGTCAAAATGAAAATGGTACTTGTCGAAGTGCAAAAGGGTAATGATGAATTAATAATACAAAATTAATTAATACCAAAAGTGTACTACATAACGTGGAATTTCTTTGTAAGAAAGTAATAAATCGATGAATATAAAAATATTCTATTTTTATGTATTTTTTAAAGACCATTTAACTGGTCCTGGTAGAAATAGCTTTGTCAAAACGTCGGTAGTTCTAGTGTTAAAATGTTTAAAATCAGATTTTTATGAGTTACAATTTAAAAAAGAAAACCTTATGTTACTGCGGATTTATGGAAAACTCCAGTAATCTAAGATTTTTTTCTTTCAACTTCGGAATAGTTACGATTTTATTCCGTTTTGAACTAACAGAAACAGAGAGAAGAGAGAGAGAGAAATATTCTGAAAGCCTTAAGAAGCTTAAAAATAACTAAAAATCCAAAAGTTTAATACCGAGTGAAGAGCATGCAACAATATATTCACTTTAAACATACTTGACATATTTATTTAACAAATAAATATATTTTCTTCGAACCTCTAAACCTCTTAACTTGTCATCTGAAATATCTCAATACGCAATACTGCAATACGAACCGAAGGGTGAAAAATATCTGAACTAACGATTTGAAATTCTTTCAATTCGATTTATTTGATAAATAAATATATCTTCTTCGAAACGTCTTAACCTCTTAACTTGTCATCTGAAATATCTCAATACGCAATACTGCAGTACGAACCGAAGACCGTGAACAATATCTGAACTAACGATTTGAAATTCTTTCACAGATTGGACGATAGCCGTCTGATAAAATCGTTTAACGATTTGATATTGCTCACGGTCAAACTATTGCTATGGCATAGAATGGTGCCTAGACACTTGGCTCGATAAATGCGCGGCGAGCACAGGATTAAGCGCGTCACGGTCGTTAACGAAAGAGGGCTGAATGATGGATATTTTTTACAGACGCCAGAAGAGAGAGCGAGTTACGAGTCAAGGTCGGCTGCGCAGGTTGCTCGGTCATGAGAATAGAAATATGACTGGAAATACTGGTAGATATCTATATATCTGTCGGTGATAGTTGCACACCGCTACGCTGGTAGTCGCGATCCGCAGTTGAATAATAGGCGTCCAATTAAACGTTTAACGCAGTGTTTCCTCTGAACCGGATCAACGCGTTCTAAATGGCTGGCCGATCGCGCTGTCGGTAATTGAAACCGACTGACAAAGCCGATAGTTTGAAGATAAATCTGTTGTGTTGCCACTCGGTCTCATCAATGATTTATGGCGATAAAAAGAAAATTTTCAGAGGCAAACGGCACGATCGCGATTTTACTATATCAAGAACGGCGAATGAATTTAATTTCTGACAGATGGACGACTTTTATTTTTTTGTTGATTGAAAAGAATGTCTGTCAAAAGTGATCCGAGCTCTCTGTACGAAAAAATTAAGAAATTCTGACAATTTTTTTTTTTTTTTTTTACAATAATTTCGAAATACTTAACGTATCGAAATTCACGTACAAGCGTGATTCATTTTTTATTAGTTGTCGGTGTAGTACATGTTGAAAGTTCGTAAATAACGTTAAATGTACTGATTCAGACGAAGCGGCTACATTTACAACATTACTGATTTACAACGTGTACATTCGACTTCGTTTGTGCATATTGTAAACATTCTGACAGTGCGTTTTATTACTTCGACCTTTCACCCACGCAATCACTTTCCTCGTTCGCTGTGCTCATTTCGTAACAAACCTTCACATTTGGTACCCCTCATTTCAGTGTTATGATTGCTATAATATTAAAAGTATATAACCATTTAGTGAAACCAAACTTACCTAATAAAATAAATTTAAAACCTAGTAATTACATTTGACCAAACCGATCTAACCTAAAATTTAATAACTAAATCGACTTAAAGTAAAAATTTGGAACCTGTTAAATCTAAACCGAAGTCAACAGTGAAAAATTCACCTGAACCAACCAAGAAAAATTATTTTTATTTTAACCTTGATTCTGCTTGGCTCACGGACAGACGCCGAGACCAAACGAAAAGTTCACTGTCAATCCCCAAGGATTGACGCCGCCGCTCCCTAGTTAGGCGCGAAGCTGATTTTGCTGCGCTATCCGTATCACTCGATCACTCGAATGTTGG
>NW_025110070.1:674981-677419 GCF_011392965.1 Frieseomelitta varia
AAACTATTTTACGCGTCTCAGACTATCTGTTACGGATGAAACGCTTGAACAATCTTGCCTGAGCTCTCATCAAAAGTGCCAAAAATAGAAAAACCGCCACGGTAGTTATTACAAGCGTACACCCTCGGAAACGGAATGAAAGTTTACAAAATATCGCTGTTAATCTTGATCTGACGCCACGCTTAACGTGTTTGATATTCGTCGGATCGGAAACTCTCTCTCTCTCTCTCTCTCTCTTGCCACCGATTCGCCAAGCCAAAAATTACCAAATACACTTGCGAGGTGGATGGTAGAAACAAGGAAGAGGAGGTTAGCCAGCGATCGGGAATGAGAATGAACGGAGAAGGCGGAGGAGGATAGAAGGTAGATTTCCGATGGTGAAGAGCCGGTCGGCCTGTGGGAGGTCCGGCGTAGCCGATGAGCCTCGGCTATGCAAAGTGGCCCGAAGGGCCGCTCGCGCGCACTTTCACAGAGGCCGACAGCCGGTTCACCGGTTGCTCGGACCGCCTTCAGCTAAAAACTCCGCTGAAACCAAGATATCAGAAGGCGTGTAATTCATGGTTGCGCTCCGCGGAACGTAGGAATTTACTGTTCTAACAGGCGTCGTCTAGCGCCGAGCGAAAAACCGACGTTAGACACGCCGACTGGCGTTCCACCGCGATCTCAATCGGCGGAAATCGCGTGCAGCGCGACTATACGCCGTGATTGCACGCTGCGTGTCAATCGAAAAGCCGGTCGTAAGTCGTGACCTCGATCGCACGCGTTGACAGAAACGATTTTCGACCCTTTTTATCTTTCGTTAGGCGCGAGAATGCTGACGCGTGCGATCGATGCGATAAGTCACGTTTTATTGGTTGATCTGGAGATTATGTGAAATATAGAATGGGGGGGAGAATAGAACGTGGGGAATCGTTTTGTGGCGTGCGAGAGGAATTCGTAATGAGGGTCGGGCAGACTTTGCTTGAAATAAAGGATGGATAAATAACAGTTTTTCCTGGTTGATTATTTTTAATAAAATAAAAGGGGGGAATATCTTGCGCGCGAGTGAAATGAAGTAATTGTTTGTTTGTGTTAATTCGTTGAAATGAAATGATTGACAATCCCAGCGGAAGGTTTCATAATAAAATTAATTAGAAATGGCGGAATTAATTGAAATCAGAAATTATTTGCAGACACGCGCGATGGAGTAAAAAGAAAAGTGATTTTATTTGATAACCAAATGATTGAATAATTGAGAGAGAGATCATTTCCTCGTTCGAATAACATCGAGTCAAGTAAGATGCGTTCCTTAAATAATCCTTCCGATGTTTTATTCGAACTTGTTAAAAAAAAGATTCGATTATTTTCAATTTCCAATTTTCATATGTTTTATATAACTTTATATAATGTTCTGCGAAATTTACGCACTACAGAAAAGGAAATAATAAATTCATTACTCAAACGATAAATCTAATGCACTGGTGAACGACGCTGAAATTATGTTTTAAACCTTAGCAATTTTGAAAAAAAAAAAAGAAACACTCCACCTGCACGGAATTCTTTTTAATAACGAAAAACGGAAAAAAACGTTCATTTCAATTATTAAACCTAACATGTTCAAGACCGCACATCGTTAAAAAAAAATATCCCACTGTGAATTAATTGTCAGAAAAAATTTTGAAACCCACGTTCTAACCCTAATAAAAATAATACAAATATAAAACTAATATAAATAATGTACAACGATATAAAAAAAAACGTTGCCTCGATGGACGAGCGTTCCTATTGCTCCGCTCTGGATCTTCGTATGACATAACTAAACACGCGCGCGTACGTTGAAAATTACGGCAAAAGTTTCGGTCACCTGCGCCGCGGTTGATCGTAACAACGTGAAAGCAATGTTTACACTTGACGACGACGAAAGGGAGGCGATGCATCCACTCCCTAAGACACGCACCTGCCACCTGTTACATTTGCAGTTGTGAATTCGTCAGGTCGCCAGTTTTCAAAGGTTTTGAACAGGCGTCTCGTTGAAATAGCTCGCTCGGGGTGTTTTCGCACGCAGCCGGCGAAGTTTTCTACGTGGCTGTCGGAAGTAGTCTCGCTAAACGATCCGAAATTTGCATATGTATGTTCCGCTGGCGGCGTCTGAAACGAGCTGGTTAATCACAGAGTCGGAACCATCGAACCAGCTGCAATTAACGACACCGCTCGTGGGCGCAAATCGTTTCAACGCGAGCGTCGATGATTTAGAACTTAGAACTTCAGTCCTTGAATATATATATATAATTCGAAGATTAACAGCGATATTTTGTAAACTTTCATTCCGTTTCCGAGGGTGTATGCTTGTAATAACTACCGTGGCGATTTTCTATTTTTGGCACTTTTGATGAGAGCTCAGGCAAGATGGTTCAAGCGTTTCATCCGTAACAGATTGTCTGAGACGCGTAAAATAGTTG
>NW_025110070.1:679203-682330 GCF_011392965.1 Frieseomelitta varia
CCAACATTCGAGTGATCGAGTGATACGGATAGCGCAGCAAAATCAGCTTCGCGCCTAACTAGGGAGCGGCGGCGTCAATCCGTGGGGATTGACAGTGAACTTTTCGTTTGGTCTCGGCGTCTGTCTGTGGAACCAGCAGTATCAAGGTTAAAATAAAAATAATTTTTGAAGGTAGCCTCCTAATATGTACTTCTAATCTCATGTTTAGTCTGCAATTTGTATAATTTTGCATTGGATGCGCCATTCCCGAACAAAAAGTGAAACAATGTCGTCACAGCGATATCTAGTCCGTTCATACCCTTGTAATCCAACATTCGAGTGATCGAGTGATCGCCGCCTGAACAGATAGCGCAGCAAAATCAGCTCCGCGCTTAACGTGTTAAGGAAGCCGCAGGGAGAGATCAGGACGCAGGATGCACGAGGCAAGAACCGGAGCTCGCGACACGCGTCCGTTGGTTCCCGGGACGCGAAACACTGACGGATGGCCAGGGGAGCACGCGTACGTACGTTCCGTGATGGACATCGCAGTCGGCCCGAGTTTCGTAGCTCGGGTAAACAGGCGAGCATCCGCGCGGTTTCTCCGTGTAATTGCGGGTGAAACAAGCACGGTGCCGGCGGAGTATTCGTTTCGGGACTCGAGCTCTTTTGTTCGGACGCGTCTCGTTGAAAAAACGACAAGCCACAAGAGGAACGGACGAAGAAGAAGAAGAAGAAGAAGAAGAAGAAGAAGAGCAAGAAGACTTGGTCGGGGTCGGTGGAGAAGGTTGATGAAGAGGGAAAGAGGCAGCGAGAACGGCTGAATAAAAGCGACGAGAAAAGTGGTTTGGTGAAAAAGAAGAGAACGACGAGAGAGGGAGAGAGAGGGAGAGAGAGAGTCACCTGAAGCGGCTGAAGCGAACCACGGCGTGGAAGGGATGCCGCTGCGAGGGGCAGGACGAGGCAAGGAGGAATGCGGTTACGGTAGATCGCGGACCAGTCCTCGTACAGGTCCTGCAAGGCCCGACAGGGACCACGAAAAAACGAGCAAAACGAAAACCGCGTGGCCGCATCGCGCGCGTGCACGCGCGCTTTACCAGAGGAGGATCTCTCTCTGTTCTCGCCATTCACCAACCGATCACCACGGCCCGCTTGCCTCGATGGATTTTTCATCGTCGTTCACATCGTGGCCCACATGGTACCTACGACTGTCAGATACTACAGGTAGACGTTTTCACCTGACTGACCCCTCTGGAGGGATTCGCGTTCTTCTGCTCTCCGCTTCTTTTTCTTTTTCTTTCTCTTCTTTTTTTTTCTTTTTTCTCCCTTCTGCACCTTTTTTTCCTACGTTTCGTGACCTTGCCCGTCGCAACTGCAGATCCAACTCGGATGGAATCTTAATCGTTTCGGTGGATCGCTCGGTCGGCCCAGAGAAAAATGAATTAGCTTGGGACAAAAGAAGATCGTGTCTAAAGATCGCGCGTGGTTGATTGTTTCACTCTTTCGAAGATTGTCTGTTTCTTGCTCCTGCTTTCCCGGGGCGCTAATGACACCGACGCTTTCAATCTTTCGCTTTTGCGAAGAACACAGCGACGAAGTCGTTCTTTTTTCTTTTTTTTTTTTTTTTTTAATTTTTTAATGCAGNTTCGTAAAATTAGCAAAGTTATAGATGTTTAAAGGAAACGGTGTACTGCTCGCAACGTAAGTATGAATATTTTTGTACAACAAAAATTTCAAATGTATTTTTCTCGAAAAATATTTTATTTTACAATATTATTATTTATTTTTATATTATTATTATTTTATAATATTTTATTTTTTGTACAATGGGTAACAAGAACTTCAAATGTGTTTTCCTTAAACTGACTGACGGGATATTTCACGTTTTGGTTGACTTGAAATTTGGAGGAGATCTTTATCGCATGAACCACGGATTTCAAAATCTGACGTTTTTTTCTATTTTTTTTTTTTTTTTTTTTTTTTTACCTCCCAAAGAACGATTAGCACAAGAAAATCGATATTTTAACTTTAAAATGCTGCCATTTTTTTAATTTTTGAACTTTCGCTGTTTCCGTGGTACATGCTATAGCCATATTTATACTAATTAAGATGCTTTTTGGCTTTTTCGTTTCAAATCACCAGGTGGACCGAAATCACGTCAGCCATTCGTTTTTAAAAACATGCTTTTGCCTAAGGCTATATAATTTCCACAACTTTCATTAATTTCGTTAAAAAAAATTGTAAATACTCTCTAAGTATGAATAAATTTCTGTGCGAAACTGCATACCAAAATGTATTATGGTTTCCTTAATAAAAAATCCCCAAAAAGTTGATATTTTTCAAGTCGAATTACCAGAATACCCACTTAAATAACGATCGTCAATTGAAAGTATTTTTCAATCCTTGGAAGAAACACTGTCCTAGGAATAAGAACATTTGTGTACAAAAAGGACGAAAGTTGCACGGTTTCGGTGATACTCCAGTGCTACAGCTGCCAAGAGATTCCAACGTATGTACTATTTGTAACTGACAGCGTGATCGCTCACTGTTTGCCAAGACGTAAATTTGGCTTGCTCGCGACAGCGCTTCGCTAAAGTTGGCAGATCTTCTTATCACTCAGAAAAACCATTCCACCATTTGGGATCAACGTTCATCAAAGTCTGCAGGAAGTATGATCACTTGGCTGAATACCATTGTCGTAAGGAAAGCAACTTACAGTTCTAAATGTCTGGCACGTTTGCAAATCTTTCTTCGGATCCCTCGTAAAGGTAAAAAAAAAAAAGAGAGAAAAACCGTAAAAAGTGATAGAATTTGTCATTTCAAATTTTTCAACAGCTACTGCATCATTAAATGAATAAATAATGTGAAATATAATACGAGTGATCTCTCAACAGTGATATATCGTTGTTTGAGACTTGACATTATAAACGTGCACGTGTAAGCAAGATCTTGAGCTCTAGGGCAGTGACGGCGAACCTTTTTGAAAAGTAGGTCAAATTTTGTTCATTATTTTTTTTATTACTAGCTCGTGGGTCACTAAGTCAGCGGCGTCACTTGGAAAGGGGGAGGAGAGGATGGTTAAAAACTACTTTTTTTCGGTTCTCACTTTTACAATCCTCTAAGAAGTTTACGTTTCCTTTTTGTTTTACAA